>NW_028323741.1:0-31766 GCF_984573655.1 Nuphar pumila | reverse complement strand
GACTGGGCATGCTACCGAACCGGAGGCACTGACAGAATCGGCAACACACGCCCCTGGCGCCTTGTCGGCAGACACAAAGGCCCTGAGCTCCGATGGCATGCATCAAAAAGTTGACGAGGAGAATGCAACGGCCCTCAAGAAGGCGCAGTGTGATTCAGACGGTCACGGGGCAGTCCCGGCTGACAACGGCGACCACGCTCCATCAGCCATCGCACCGATTTCTATCGGAGCCAGCCCGCAGGATGGGGAAGCTGCACCCAAATCAAACGGCTTCGGGCACGATTCGCTCGCCGGCAGCGGTTTCGACGTGCGCTCGTCAGGCAACCTTGCCGATGCGGCAGTGGGGTGGGTGGACCCTGAAGATGCTCACCGGAGCGCGCAGCTCGACTGGGTGGACCCTGATGACGAGCAGAGCCTCATGGAACACGGGCACGAAGACGTCGTTGCAGAGCTGGCAGGTGAGTACAGCGACGACGAGCTGCTCCTGTTATCAACACACACCCCGCGGCATGTCGCTCCGGAGAGGTCGCGCAACGGCAAAGGCGCCCCTGAGGTCAGTCCGCTGCACGAATCGCCTCGGCACAAAGTGCATGAGGGCAATGGCTTTCGGGTGCCTCTGGCGGAGCGGGACCCCCCCGAGGGCGCCTTTGACACCAGCGGGGATGCGTACGCGGACGACAACAGTTGGACGCGGGGCAGCATCAACCGGGATGACGGATACCCTGACGAGATGGCCAACGACGGCTATGCGGACAGCTATGCCGCGCATTCCCGCGGCGATGACCGCGCCTGGGGGCACGGGAGCCCGTGCGCGGCAGGCTCGGAATCAGGCCACCCTGGCCGTACCGAAGCCGCAAGCTCGGAGGCAGGACCCGGGGGAGGGAGCATTTCAGACGCCGGGCAACCAAATTCGATCGTCGACAAGGCGTATCAGCACTCGACGTGCTCCTCGGTCTACGTGCAAGCTCCCTCGCTGCACGCGCCCTCCGAGGTTCACTCCGAAGTGCCCGACAACGATAACTCCAGCGTCCAAGCACCCTCGACGTACTCCCTTCCGCTCTACCACAACAGCGTCATTCCAGAGGTCACAGAGATGGGGCCGATGGACGAGCCCCACGAGGTGCCCGTGCTCCCGCCAATGCACACTGAGGTCGAGCCAACAGACCGGCCAGGGTATACCGTACACGATGTCGCGCAGATGGAGGAGTCTCGCCGCCGTATCGGCTCGATGTCAGTCGACGTCGAGATCGCGAGCACGGCTGCTCAATCAGACACGGGGTCAAACGCGGAGCCCCGGTTCAGTGGCAACGGCAGCGCACGCGGTGGCGGCATGTTCGGTGGAGGCGGGGGGGGCGGTGGGCATGTCCCGGGGGGGAGCCCCGCAAGCGGCAGCGACCCTGGGCATGAGCCCCATGGAGGGGGGGGGGGGCGGCAGATCGCTGCAGCGGATCATCGGCGACAGGCCGCGGATCGGATGGCGCTGAGTCATCTAGCTGCGATGATGACGGAGCTGCAGGTGCGCTTGGCATGGCGGCGGCTGCGAGCGAGGGTATGGACGAGCCCTTGCAACAGCGACTGCGAGAGTTTGAAGACCGTAACATGGGGCTGCTTGACGAACTGAACATGCGCAAGATTGCAGCAGTCCAGCATGAGGATCAGCAGGGTGCGCGCTTTGCTTGCATTATCGGTTGGCTTGTTTCTGGAATGGCAGCGCTGCAGGTCTGCGTAAAGGAAGTCATGTGAGTACCACTTCCGCATTTATTTGAGGAGGGCATGCTTTGTGATGATGATGTATCTTTTTACAACACTACCGCATCCACATGGACATTGGCAACTCCAAGAACTACTTGGGAATCTTTGTCTACCGTATAACTGCCACATTCATTGAGTGAATTCATTCATTGGTGCAGGCATGCTTTCAGCATGCACACGTGTTATGCACGCGATGCTGGGCCTGGCGTGCGTGTTATTGAACACGCCCGCGCTGTGCTGCCGTGGACAGCCGATTGCGTGATGGTGCGTTCCATGGCAGTGTGTTGAGAACCGCCGTGGATTGCAGGAACCATAACGCCATATTCGCATCTGTCCACCCCTCTGAAAAGCGAGGGAAACTGGAACGCGAACTACCTCAGTCCAGGCGCTCTATCCGCCATGTCAACTCCCTCCAAGTGCCACCAAGACTCGTGCGTTTCCAGTTGCGCCTTCTGTGTGCATTGACGTTCGTGCCCCCTTCACCCACTTCCGAACGTGATCAAATTTGGGCCAGTACGATGGACACAAGACGTGAAGATGATGGAATGCAACAGCCTGTAAAGGGTGAACAGAGCCGTGTTTATTCTGGAGGCAGCGTTCCAGGGAAATAGCTTCTCCTAGCCTCGCAAATGCTGTGTCGTAACTGTGCTAGCTCTGACAGAGGGCGGACTTAGGTACATGGAGAAGCCTGAACACCAGTCCACCGACGCACTCCCAAACTCGTCTGTCTATTGTGCTGCAATTTCACGCTGTCCGGTGTGATCCCTTCGGCAGGAACAAACATTTTCCGTGCGTGTTTTCAGGTTGCAACTTCGCTTGCATCTGCACCAAAAGGGTGCCCAGCCGCTGTTTGTGGCTGATCCCACCCAGGTCAGCGATGCCATGCAGCAGCTGCAGCAACAGCTCGAGGCGGTGCAGACTTCATTGGCTCAGCTGGGTTTGGAAAATGATCGTCTTGCTGAGCGCGCCTCAGCGTCTGAAGCCCTGGTGCTCGAGCGCAATGAGCAAATCGAAGATCTGCGCACACAGCTTGCTTCGTTGCAGATTCAACTGCAGGTGTGTTTTTGTTGCTGCCCCTCGATCTGCTTGCTGCAGCCTTGTAGCTCTCGTGCGCCTCCATTTCCGTTGCTTGGATGTTTGGTACCTCAAAATTTGATTCCTCTAGGCTCCTGGGGAGATCTTGGTGTAGCAGGAACTGCTTAGAAGAGGAAGTAAAACTTGCAGATATTCTAGAGAACGCCATGATCGCTGTTTTGCACATGCTCTAAGGTGCAGCGTTGTCTCATTGCTTTGCCTGTCTTGTGATTTTGCTTCTTGTCCTCTTCTTCAGGCCTCACGAGTTCAGAGCGCTGGCGTCTGTTGGGTGTGGGAACTGTGTTGCCAACCGTATGCTGGCGGCAGACGTCCATGGATAGCAATCAGTTTCACGTGAAAATGTGCTGCAGGAGGCACAGTCACACGCCGCATCTTCCAGCAGTCATCAACACACCGCACTACTCCAGGAGCAACTCGAGGCGCAGCAAGCTGCGTTCCATGAGCTTCAAACTGAGCACGACGACCTGCTGGCATGCCTCGGCCAAGAGGCAGCCAAGGTGGAAGCTCTTGCCAGCGAACTGACACAGTATGGAGTTGACGTAGACACATTGCTTGCTCAAGTGGAGGAGGATTACGGGTTTGGAGATGGTGACGGGGATGATGCGGAAGAGCCGTGATCTTGACTGCAGGAATAACGCGTGTGGAGATGGTGATAATGTGCTAGAATCATGATCCTGGCCGCCCATGTTTGGCGTTGCACCTGCGGATGGAAACACCCCAGCTGCTATCTCTGTGAGACAGCTGAATATCAACTTGGCAGGCTTTAGTTGCTGCGATCATGCTGCTGGGGGAAGGTCTTTTCTATAAACTGAAAGCTAAAGGAGTAAAAGGCAAGATGTGGTGAGTTTTGCTAGACTTGTTTTCAAAGTCACAATCCTCGGTCCGCATTGCTGGTGAGATGTCGGAGTCGTTCCCATGTGGTATGCGGACGACCTTAATGGTCTGACACTTGATCCCCAGCACTTGCAGGTCAGTATCAACCATGTGGCTGAATGGTTGAAACGCTGGCGCATGCAAGCAAATAAGCTGAAAAGTGTCGCGATGGTGTTCCATCCCAAGGAAGGTGAATCAGCGAGCGTCCCAGCTGAGCAGCGATTGAACACCTGGACACTGGACGGACAAGCTCTGTCGCAGGTGCAATCAGATATAAGTACTTGGGAGTTTGGTTCACAGAAAGCGGGTCTTGGGATTTATATGCAAGCAAAGCACTGGGCAAAATGCGTGCTGCCTTGGGGTACTGGAGGCCACTTCTAGCTTGTCATCGTATCCCGATCAAAACCCGCCCCATGATGATCCAAACCTTCATCTACAGCTCAGTTCTGTTTGGTAGTGAGGTTTGGTCAACATACAAGTCAATAGACGCTGCTTTGACGTCGTCGCAAAGGAGGCGATGCGAGCAGTGATGGGATTGCAGTGCGCAGAAGTTGCCTCAGAAGTCTTGTTCACAGACTTGGGCCTACTGCCCCCCTCGCTTTTAATGGATGCCTCTAAACAATGCTATGACAAGCATTTGTCCAGTTTACAAGGAACTCGATGGTGTAAACTGGCAAAAGCAAGTCGTTTTCCCAGGCATAGAGCAGTCGGGCGCCCAAGGGCAGGGGCCAATTGGCAAGGAGAGGTGCAGAAATTTTCAGCGGACGTTTGCCACGACCTGAATATCTCTGACATCTTCAAGGCCCCTAAAAAGCAGCAGGTCGCTAGGCGTATCTCCTCCAGATCCCAAGGGGGAGTGCGTACAGTGAATATGCCAGTGCTGGGAGCAGAGGCGTTGCCTACTGATGAGGTTGATAGGCAACACCTCGACAATATCTGGAGTTGGCACCTAATTCGGGGGAAAGCCAGATATGTTGCATCGCCGCACTCTGCAGTGCCATGGAAGTGGATGTGCATCGGTGAACAACCACGCAGTCTTGCACCATATCTGTCAAGTTTGTCCTCTGTTCGGGCTCGTACTATCATGAGCGCTAGGAGTGGTAAGCTGTTTGCCCTACGAAACCGACTTCAAAATCAAAACTTACGAGTTTGTGGATCCCTTACAGCATCACTGCGACGACTGCGATGAGCATTTGGGGGATGCTCAGACAGGCTGTGTGCATTGTACTGTGGATTGTCCCATCTTGTGGCCTAAAATAGACCAGTTTCTTGAAACGGTTGGAGGTCTTGGATTGCAAGGTGGGAATTTGGCGACTAAATTGGAATCTCTGTTGGGAGTTGATCTCCTGACAAAGATTCTGAGTGTGGGTTGCGACGACCTCCCAAAGGAATTGACGGGTCGTTTTGGGTCAGCTGTGGCTGATCTCCTTTCTTGCAGGGTACAAGACGAAGACATGTCAGGTCAGGTTATGGTAAGTCAGGCTGGTCCAGGTACGCTTGCCTCAGGTGGTGGTAATGATAACACAGATTCCCAAGTAGTTCTTGGAGTTGCCAATGTCCATGTGGATGCGGTAGTGTTGTAAAAAGATACATCATCATCATCATCATCATAGAGTCAATGTTGCCGCAAGGGCAGATAGGCTTGAGTCTTTGCATTGTACAGCTGGCAGGTAGGATTTGTGGTCTTGTTCGTTCACCCTTACGCTTTTCTCGTGTCACATACCTTGCAAAACTGCGCTTGCAACTCATCAGTGATTCGAACATCGCGCCCCAGCAGGAAGCTCCTTGATGTGGTTCTCTGGAAACTCCTAAGCTTTTCAAGGACGGAGATATTCCCTGATAGTGAGGCGAATTGGCAATGTGATGCAATTGCAGTCCCTCCATTGTCGGAGCAAGATCAGCGATGTCGAGCAGCCGTCCCGTGAGATCATGTATGACTTATGGCTCGCGCACGCTCAAGGGGGCGCGCTGGGACGAGACGCCCGGTCGGCTTGACAATTCCAAGCCATTTGAGCTCTTCTGCCCCATGTTGGATCCTAGTGGCGCAGTGACTGTTGACTATCAAGAGCTGAGATGAAAGACGCTCACCTCCGTGCTGCGTACCGCACGGAAGCGCACTCTCGAAAGGAGATCTTCGAAGTAAATTCAAGACTAAGTAGCAAAACATACCGGAAAAGTGGACGCTCACCTGCGCGTACATGTTTTCGAACCTTTGGTCTTCTGGCGAATGAGTGTTTACTCCGTCGCTTTATCATGATTCTTGTTTACTCCTTTGGAAGCTTCTGAAGCGGGCTTTTTTTCCCTAGGTGTGTTTGCGCCCTCGCACTCCATTTGGCATTTGCTACCGCACATGAATCTCCACCATCCGTGGGCCAGCAGGATCCAAGCAAAAGCAGCAGGCCTTCACCTTACACGACCACTGCCCCGTCCATCATGGCTGTGCTTTGACACATCGCCCCATCGCTTCCTGCCGCCATTGTCTGGCTGTCATCGGCACTCGCTCGTTGACAACAAACACAAACACAAAGCAAAAACACGCCACCCGAGCGGGTCGGCCTTGACAAGGCGAGACACTGGCTTGTTGATTCAGTATGTCGTTCGGTTTCCTGCATGTTGGCACCCTTGCCTGAGCTGTGTTTGGAACGCGTCTAATTTTCCCTTGCAATGTGCAGTGTATGTCGCGTGTGTTTGGCGTTGTCACTTTGCTGCTGATGTACATTTGCCTCCGAGAAAGGACGTTTTGCTTGTCGACTTGTGCTAGTAAACTTTCTTTTCCATGCATTTCCGCGTATTACAAGTGTCGAAGCCGAGTATCGCGTCCTGTGTTGTAATGAATGCTCTGTGTTGTAATGAATTATTTTGCAAAATAATTCATTACAACACAGAGCATTGGTGGCAATTGCCACCAATGCTCTGCACCCTTTCCGGCTTTCTCCACGCCACGTGCAGGCTTTCATCTGCAGCAGCTTGTAGCAAACTCCGCTCGCACGCCCACTTGCTTACTCCACCAATTCGCGTCGCAGTGGCTCCCGCGTCACCCGAAATGTACAGGCGGACCGACTGAACCACCAAACGCACGATTGTACCGTGTTTCGTATCGTTGCCTTCAAGGCCGTTTGGCATGTACGTCTAACTCTATTGTTGAGTTATCGTTGTCGTACTTGCCCCGTGCACGTGATTCCTCATACGTTATCGCGATGAAAGCTGCACAGCGCGGACGTCGCAAGGGAGTCAACGAGTCCTGCATCACGCAACAGCGTACCAGCCCATGGTACGGTGGTCGATCCAAGTCGTAAAAGTGCGTCATCACGAAGGCAGCACGGGACGCATAAACGTTCCTCGACACACGAAAACCGCGCGCGCTGATATGCTGCGCGCATGTGATGCGTTTTGCCCACTCTTACGCATTCTGATTGCATTTCCTCTCACGCGGCTGGCTTGATTGAATTCAACGGTTAATCCATGCAATTGCTGTGACCACCAGAACCAGTTCTTGTTAACTCGATTCGCGTGTCTCGGATAGGCACCGTGTCGCTTGTCATGACGTTCACAAAATATATATTTCTCCGTCCTATGAGGCGATTGTTCGCATACACAAGCTACTTCACTCAGGATTTTATGTCTCTTGGATAAGCTGCTTGCAGCCTGACGAGCTTATGCACCTGACTTGTATTGGTTGTATTCAGGGCAATATCTCGGTAGCTGTACGTGTCTCAAGCAAACATTCTTAGCGAAACGGTGTACGCTACCTGTCAAAGGACTCTGCTGTAGTTGTTTGGGAAAGATGTCAGGATCTGAGGAAGACATTGAAGACACGTCTGAGGACCAGCCAGTCGAGGGTAGCACCAGTACGTCAGACATGGCAGAGCAGGTGCAAGAGCCATCGCCCACCGTAAAGAAGAAAAAGAAGAAGGTGTGCAAGGTTAGAAAAGGTCGGATAGTGACCAGTGTTTAGAAAACGTTGGATAGCAACCACCTGGGCAAGCGGACTGACCAGCAGGAAGCGTTGGGCGAATTGATAAATAGCGAGCGTTTATTAAAATGCAATTATGCCATTATTGTTCTGGAATAATGCGATCCCATCGCTGCTTCCACAGCATCACGGCTTCCCAGGAGCATTTGGCACATTCCGCATGCGATGGCGAGCCCATGCCGTATGGGCCACTGGCCGATCACTTTGCTCATGCTCTGAAAACACGTGAACTTGTTTGCCGCACGGCAGCTGCCGTTCACTGCGTGATTTAGCTGGTGCCACTTTGGGTGACACCAGAACAGAGCAGAGCAACACTGCGTATAGCGACAGAGTAGCACGAAAACCTCATCTGCACAGCGCGTTTCGGGGCGAGTTCGTGATGCCAGCTCACAGTTGATGCTTGGCAAAGAGTCGAGACAACGCTGCAGAGTGCCACATGAACCCCTATACAATTTGCAAAGGTTGCGAACTGGTACGGAAGCTTGACCTGCAGTCTAGAACCAGAGGAAAGATCATCCGTTTATTGCAAGATCAAGATTCGTGATACTTATCACGTCGGCGGACTTGTCTTGTGAGGATTGCAAAGTAAGGTTAATTGTCAGGAGTTCAAGGTAAGGTTTGTACACCATTGGCCATGGCACTTTCTTCGGCCCCTTACGGATAGGCCGACATGGTACCATCAATCAACGACATGAATGATGCGATCTGATTCACCGTGTGAACCTGCTTGGTAGAGCCGGTCGTGGATGCAATGATTCCTGGCAACGCATGTGGCAGTAATACTGCCTTATTCTGGGGCACCTAAATGAAGACACCCACGACTGACCGATCGCTCACGATTCCCCGCACATGTCAACTCTGCATGTGTCTTGATAGAACAACATTGACATCATTCAGATGTGCTTCGTGCATGTTTATCTTCTCTGAACGGGATTGGAGAGAGAGCTGACACAACCATGGTGCAACCCTTGCAGAAGAAGAAGGGCCCAGGTAGTGTGTCGTCTGATAGCAGCTCGAACAGCAGTAGCTCTTCAAACGGCAGCGCAGACACAGCCTTGAGTAAAGTGCCCCCGGATGTGAAGGCAGAGATTGACCGCAAGTTCATGCTTGCTCTGGAGGAGGCTGCGAAAGACCGAGAAGAGATCATCTCACTAGATGGCTGCTACCTCAAGAACTCCCAGCTTAATAAGCTCCTGAACCGCTTGGAGAAAAACCGGCAGTTGATCACACTCGTATTGACCAATAATCTGCTCTCGGACGATGCATGCAAGGCGCTGGCTTCGGCGCTCAGCAATCCTAGTTTCTGCCCCGAACTCATGTCGGTCGACGTCCGAGGCAACAAGAACATGAGCACAGAAGGGCTGAAGTTGCTGGTGTGCACCCACACCTCATGGAGGCAACTTGCCAGTGTCTCGCCAGACCCTATTGTTCTCGGGTCTGGATGCCCGGAAATGCATGCATTTTTGGGTCAAAAATGGCGTCCGACAACCCATTCTGGTGGAGCACTGCAACTCGCAGCCTGGAGCACGGGGCGTGGTCAACAAGGAGACAGTTGTTCAGGTTGATAGAGGAGCCATTCCAAGAGACAAGGATGCTCAGGTTGTCACATAGTGGGATTCAGGGTTGGTGACATGATGATGATGTATCTTTTTACAACACTACCGCATCCACATGGACATTGGCAACTCCAAGAACTACTACGTGACATGATGTAGGTAATGTTGTAAAGTGATACCTCATCATTACATCACATAGGAAATGGCTGGAAATAGACAACAAGTAACAAAGACAGCACGTTCGATACATCATCATCATCATCATCTGCTGCTGTGGTGACACGTGACCACCTGAAAGCCATTGAGCTTTGTCCAGCACCTTCTCCAATGAACGCCAAGCAATGAACGCCAAATCTTGCAGCTGGTGCAGTGCTGCTGGGAGTGGGTGGATCAGGGGCCACGCTCAATGCACCGAGTAACAAATTCGCTATTCAACAGACCTGATAACCTGTACCCCTTGTTCTGCACTGCATTGTGTCAGGAGCAACCGGAAATTAGCCTTCTTGAATTGCTGACGCTCAGGCATTTCATCCCTGCACCGCCCATGGTGAAATTCGCATTTCTTAGGATGGAGGTGTGTGTGTGCTACACATTTATGCACACTCCTGTATGTGCGTTCTCTTCAATTGACACAGGGAGACATTATGGGCCATTCCGCATGTTGGCTCAGCCACAAAATGGAGAGATGCTATCCAGGGATAGATAACGGCGCGCTGGGTGCAGGATGCTTTATCAGAGACGCGGCCGGCGGTGCACATGGTGTACGGAAGCTTTGTCGAGGAGGAAGTGCCTCGGGAGACTTTTGATGAGATGCTCAAGGGCGGGTCGTTGCAGCTGCCAGAAGCGGAGCCCCGCGCCAGCCCGGCCGAGCAATGGGCTGCGCTAGAGCGCGTGCTCGGCTCGCAGCCCAGCTTTGACTTTGTCAGCCGCGTCTCTGAGGTCGTACGCGATATTTCGGATGCCGTGATTTCCGAACTTTTCACCGAGGTACCGCCATGTGCTCCTTGAGTGATTCTCCATCGTGGCAGTTCCCAGCAAACTAGATAGTCTTGACAGCAGAACATTCTCTGTGCGTCATGCACTTAGTTCCGATACAGCTCTTTCCTCTTTCATGAGCATTTCGGCGGGCATAGAAGACCAGCTTGTTGTGTTGCATCAGTTTTACCTAGGTTGTACGAAAGCGTGTCTTGGCTGCGCGTTTGTTGGATGAGCACCTACAAAGTCAGATGATGCAATGGACGTCCTTAGCACCAGAAATTCGCGTTCCTACAGGTGTAGCCATCCTTCGATCTGCCAGAGATGCAGTGAAACGTGAGAGGGGCCTTGAACCCGAGCTGCAGTTGTCTCCGTTCTCAAGGTCCTCAAGAGGTTGCCTGGAGCCTTGCTGCTCACAAAGTACATGCTGTGAGGTCTCTTATCACTTGCATAATGCGACCTCACAACATCCGCAAGTGTTTCCCCAGATTGAGGTGCAACCCCCATTGCTGTCCCCAAGCTGCATGAGATTGATGTTTTCCCCACTCACATTCCTAAGCTCTTCATTGCCGCACAAGAGCCTTCTAGGCAGGGTACCGGTGACGGTACCCTGATGTAACCGCATCGCTGTTCCCGCTCATTACACTTATTTGCAGGCGTCTAAACCCAAGAATTACTCTGCCTGGCAAAACACTGAGTGTCGCTGTGGTGCAGGAGGTGATAGAAGGCAGCGCGTTTGAAGGCACAAACTCGATTCCAAGCTCGCACACCGTGTTTATGCCGCCGCGCGAGTATAGCAACTTCGCAATCGCAAAGCTATCAGTGCTTCACAAGGTGCTTGACATCGTCCCGGCCCCGATCCCAATTCCCGCATCCAGCAAGCTAGTGAGTGGGATTGGCTCCCATCGGTTCCACGCGGGAATGCTGGTGTGTCAGCTCGTGCGAGCCGCGCTCGCGACGCCGCACGGGGCGCCCATGGTCGCCCCCCTCGTTGCCTCGAACCTCTTCCCGCGAGTGGCTCACCTCGCGTTGTCGCATGCCAACTCTTCATGCATGCACGCCACTCTGCTGGGCGCACTACAAGAAGGCATTCTTGCTGCGATGCCTTCTTCGCTCTGGCAGCCCCTGTTTGAGCAGAATTTCGGGCTTCCACAGGACGAGGGTGCCAAGCCACTCCCACCCATCCCGGAAATCATCATGCAGCATGGTGCGTTTGGACGCTCTTTGCCGCGATGCGTGTGCAAATGTCTTCGTGTCATCGCTCATGGGCAGCGAGTCACGCTCGTGCCGGTTGGTCGACGGCGATGCCGTTCGATTGGATGCTGACTCATCTGCTATGCATTCATGCAACGCACTCTTTCAACCTTGAAGGAATAGCCGCAGTTGGCGGTGTCTGAATGTAGTAAGTGAACCTGATGGCATGTGTCTCTTATGTGATAAGGGCTGTGCATCGTTACATCACATAGATTCTGGCAGGAAATAGTCAGCAAGCAACTAGGACAGCACAGTTCGAAGTGATACGGCTCATTGAACGTTAGTGGTCGGAACGTCAGCGTGCTGTGCATCGTGGGCTTAAATTTGGTACAGCACTAGCGCATGGACATCCACAAACGCGTGTATGCACTGTTGAAACTTACTCATATCCAAGAAATCAAAGTGGACATTCAATCTTGGGATCTCAGCTTCGCTGCAACTCGGAACTACCAAGTGCTTGTTTCCGACATGCATTGGCATTCGTAACGCAACATGCCAGGTACACATTGAAATATCATTGCTCTTAGAGGTGTTTCTTTTTGCAGCTACTACAGCGCTCAAGCAGAAGATCGGACAGCGCTCGGGCATTGTCGGCCTCGTGGTGGTGTTGGGGACAGTATTTGCGGACGCCTCAGAGTCAAATGACGACCTGAAGCAGGCTTTGGCAACGAATCAGCATTGGTCTGGCTTAGTGCAAGCTGGAGGCCCATTGGACCAGCTGAAGGCTGAACAAGCCGGAGGTCTGGGGGGCGGCAAACCCGCTTGCATGGGGGCTGATGCCATGTTCGACGAGGCGTCCAACAGTGGCAAGGAAGTCTCTCGGGTGATGCTTGGAATCCGGGACTTTTCGTTCATGCACCAGAGTCTTAACCTCGCAGCCGCATTGCATTGACAGGACGTTAATGAGTGATGTAATAAGATATGTCGCCGTGTTTGAGCTTTTGTCTGGAGAGTAGGTGGTGTGGTTGCCAGTTCGGCGGCTTCTGGTCCATACTTGTCACAGCGGAGAAAGGGGACACATATGCCTTGGCTCCAAATTGTGAGTGGTGAGAATTGTTAAGAATTACAAATCAAGTTGCTCAACTCTTGCCAAGCATACTTGAGCTACCTGGTAGACAGCGTCGATGGCATCGAGCTTTCATTGACAGGATCGAGATCATCGACAAGGTGGTGCTTGGCAAGTAGTTCTACTAGCGGCATGCAAATTTGTGCATGGCAATGTCAATGACAGCTCAGACATCTGAGCATTAGATAGATGCATTCACAGGGACACTAATTATCAGCGTCATTGCATGTTCGCCCTGCCGGGCGAGACTTTGTGTACTATTGCTTTATTATGAAGCAGCTAAGTTATGATAGCTTGGTTTGTCTCCAGGCACATTGCTGGCCACTCTATTTCTTACCAGCACGAGGATTTTGTCAGGGTGCGCGGGTACACGACCGGAAGTGCAAGGCA
The DNA here is from genome assembly GCF_984573655.1 of Nuphar pumila. Classification (NCBI taxonomy): domain Eukaryota; kingdom Viridiplantae; phylum Streptophyta; class Magnoliopsida; order Nymphaeales; family Nymphaeaceae; genus Nuphar; species Nuphar pumila. The sequence goes on along the minus strand of NW_028323741.1, from coordinate 18,832 downwards.
GTCATTGCCAACGGGTTGATTGCGTCGTCCATGCGAGTTTCACATCTAGGACCTGGACTAGGGAACCTGACGGCGCTTCTGAGCTTGCCACAGAGTGCACGCCGTCCCAACATCTTGATTATCACATCACACGCTCACTCTGGTTCGCATGATGCACGAGGCCACCCATGTTCCAGAGAGTTAACTTCCACAGCAGCCTGTATCAATACACCGCGGGGTGAGATATGAACAAGTGATTTACCGCATCAAGGCTTCATGATTGGAGGGTGACAGCACTTACGTCCTCGTCGCATCCTGTTCCGTTGATCATATCTTTTCAATGAGTAGCCGATGCATACGTGGATCGCGATTTGTGGACTATTTCCAGGCCAGGAAGCAGCGCTCCCTGACAAAAGCTTGTCGTCTGACAGTAGGCGTTTATGGAGCATTACCAATCGCGACGGAGAAGGATTTGAACTCCGTTGCGTCGGATGACAATCTGAATCATCACATGAAATTTACTCTGCGACTTTATCAACAAAACCCACACCATCTGGTTTTCGCTTCGGCCATTCTGACGAACCCTGACACCTGCACCGTCCTTTTGACAAACACATTGGACTACGTTACACCGGAGGTGGATGCTACTACAACACATATACAAGTATGGGACAATAGCGTACACTTGGATGGGCGTTCACTGGCCAAACGTGAGCAGTTCTACATGTTAGTGGAACTGTACAAACGGCGCCGTTTACACTACATGGAATTTCTCAGAAGGCAACAAAACGCTTTGAGCAATAGCGAGATAGTTTTTGTGGACTATGACATGCTTTTCGTTGGCCCTCTCAAGCTTCCATCCTCAGAGTGGGCAGTTGCCCTAACACCAGTACCAGAATTGGCTACCCGAGAGCACCGGTTTGTCAATGGTGGCTTCATTGCAATAAACAGAGGCCATGTACCGTCAGGGCTGCATTTCTTAGAAACAACAATGAACAGGTGGGCGGTGAATATGTCACGAAGAGACAACGGGGACCAGTCTAGCTTGCTGGCAGCTGTTGGACGAAACAACATGTTCCAGAGCTGTCCAGACAGCCTGATCGACTGCACACTCACAGCTGCAACTACATTGAAGATGGAAGTGTTCTTGGCTGACTACACCAAGATGAACAACTTTCTCGACACGAAGTCCACCCTGCAGTTCCTGAAGACAAATGGAGTGAAGGTCCTCCACTTCAAGGGTGGCAGGAAAACGCAAATGCTAAATATGTTTCATGCCTTGATGCATCAGGCCCATGCCTGCTAGGCATGGACTGCTTGTTGATAGGATGCAAGTTTGCATCCACAACTGTATCCTGTATTCGTTTCTGCTATTTATATGTTTTGCTTTCAACTTCACCATCATGTCCCACGTCTTGTGCGTGTGCTTCCGACACACATAATTGCAGATGTTCCATGCTGCCTGTCCATGACCATTTGTGTTAAAAGAGTTTCTCCGCAAGCACTGAGCACTTGTCATACTTGCCCTCGTGAGAGGTTTGCAGCAAAAATCTGAGCAGAGACTTGCCAATTTCAAAGACAGCAGATGCTGGCGTTGCTGCATGCATGGCAGCAGGGACCCAGCTGGCAGCATCCAATGCGTTTTGCGGTTGGAAGGTGAGCGAGCTTCGCAGCGTACAAGCGGAGGTGCAACTGTTTGTTCAAGCCAATGTAACACAATCGTGCCCTCCTTGACTATTATGGCTGTCAACCTGCTTGAAAAGAGGCATAGCGTTAGGCTACTTGCAGGGTTCAACGCGAATGGCATTGGAGACTGTTACCAGGGATATGCCATTCAGCAGAGATACGTTCTGGCCTGTGTGCATCGTCTGTGTGACTCCCAGAACTCAAGCCCACATGTCAACAGTACACAGTGTCAACAGTCACAATGATCGCTGCAAAAAGCTGATGTATGCTCGCTGCTGTTTGCTGCAAGTTTTAAATGGCTTAAAGTTCGAAGTGCACTTCGCAAATCATTTCAGCATCATTTTTCGTTGATCAATCACATGAACGGATTTGGGGGGGGTTCCCAATGTTCGTACGATGTTGTATGATGTATGCACGTCCCAATATGTATGCTTCATACCATGGATCCAAACCTCCAATTTCGCTGCGTTGTGCAGCACAAGCAAGTGGCAATCACTATGAGGGTTTACATGCAAGTGAGATCACAATACAACGCGACTCCACATGACATGAGTGAGCAGCCATAGCTCGCACGCTATCTAACGATGGGGCCTACTAACCCTGAGGAAGACCTGTGCAGACGGAACACGACTGGCCACAAACGGGAGCTGTTCCCGACATTCTGATTCATGCATTTAACGAGATTTTGCATGAATCTGTTGCACAAGCGTGCACTGATGCCAAATTGGACAGTCGGGTCACATGCGGCGCAGCGTAACACCACTGCATTATAATTGCTGCGGCCAGTACTGCATGGTTGGACTATCACCTCGATGGTCACACTTTCATTGCGGGCTATCTTTGGCACACCTCATGCATTGTGTCCTCAGCACGCAGTCACCAATGTCGGTTTGCTCGTTGGAATCCTGCGTCCTGTGTGAGTAGGTGCCAGTTACGCCTTGCGCTATACAAAGTGCTCCAACATCTCAGTGCATCACGTCGACCTAGCAAGAGCTTTATTGTTATATGAAGGAAACGGCAACAATTCACCAGTACAGGTGCTTGTTGCACTTGCGGCTGCCATTCTTCTAACTGTTGTTGCATGAAAGCATCGCCATGTCTCTGACTGCTCTGCATAAATTCCATATGCACCATACTCAATCACAGACGCACACATGGATGATGGTGCATGTTGCTGTTCCCTTGTTGCAACGCTCTGATTTCTACTTCACCCGCTTTCAAAAAACATCCACTACCATATTGCTCCACGCCCGCTCAAGAACACCGTGTTAAGAGACACCATATATTGCCTGAAAGTTTTGATGCAATTCACCTAGAGTGATTCGACAGGTTTCTCCCGCCTACAGCAGCTTGGCAACCCCAGCAATGGGAAAATCACCTAGCTGCAAATCTCTTGCAGCCATGCCATACACCACGATTCCACCATTTGCAATCGTCGGCTGAGGTATCTGACCGCCAAGGTGAGCGAAGGGTGTGTGTGACGACAGGTTCCTACCGCCTACAGCAGCTTGGCAACCCCAGCAATGGGGAAAACCCCTAGCTGCATATCTCTTGCTGAGGTGCCTGGCCGTCAAGGTGAGCGAAGGGCGTGTGTGGTTGCTGTTGTTGCAGAACTGTCGTGCGCGAGAACTCAGAGGGAACTCAAGGATCGATCAGTCATGGATAGTGACCTCCGCAGAGTCGAGCATGCCAGAGGTGTCAATGCTTTGTCTTCGGGAGCCTTGGATCACGTCGCAGTCGGAGTTCTGCAAGGAAGCGGCGTCGGCGTCGTCTGGGCAGAGGTGTGACATGACGTGCAGGTGGTGCTGCAGCGCCATCACAGGGAGGGGCATATCGGAGCAGCCACCGTTCATGCTGGACAGTGTGGGCACTGCCCCATAGGTAGAGGTGCTGTGCGTCGACGCTGGCTGCTTGCTAGGGGAAGTCTGTGGGAGCAAGGACGCTGGCTTGCTGGGGGATGTCTGTAGGTAGGATGCCACAGGGCCTGGCTTGCGGGATGCAAAGGTTGAGGCGGGCTGCACGGCTGTCGGCATGGACAGGCGGCTGATGGTTTGAGAGGACGAAACATCCTCAAACATGGCGATCCGCTGGGAGACTGACTCCATGAGCTCGGGGGGGGAGGGGATATCGTCGTCGTCGAGCAAGGAGGCACTGTTGAACGCTGATGCTTGCATAGGATCCAGGGAGGCTAACGAGGAGCGGCCTTTGTCACTGGCTGCTGCCCCTGCGACATGTCTTCGGATTAAGGTTGGTGGAAGTATATGGTTAGTGTTGTGAGAAACATTGTGATGTTGACATCGTCGAGTGTGTACCTTTGCATATTCAGGCGGGCGTGGTAGCATCTTCCGGCTGCAATCAAAGGTCGATATGTAGCGGAGTTCAATCCTGGTTAGCTTGCGTCTTTGCTTGCAGTCATCTCATCCCTCGCTGCATCAGGCACTCGTCATGGCAAACATGTCCTTCCTACTGCAACTGTCCCTCCTACAAGAAGTTTGGGAGACGTGCAATGCTTGTGTCTGATTTGTCTCACACCACATGCGTTTTCCAGCATGGATTGACGGATGCCTGTGCGTCGCCACGTCCAGGCAAAACTTCTGCAAGGTTCGCCCCTTGCTTGTTACCCTCACTTGAAATCAATGTGTTCAACACGTAGGCGCCAAACAAGTACTCATCTGTTCATGTGCTCTACAGAGATGGAGACACTTCCTGAGCGTGCGGTCAGGATGTAGACGTGGAACAAGGACGTGAGCAAGAAGGAGGATGCACGGGCAGCATTTGTGTTTGCTACTCGTGTGGTGTTATGCCCTTGTGGAGGCAGCGATGCAGTTGCGAGTGTAGAATACGCTGTTAACATCGCTGAATACAGAACCAAGCAAACCAAGCAGCAAGTGTGCTGCTGATATGCTGATGACAGATGCAGATCGTAATAACTTGCGATGCGGAACGCACCACGACGAGCCAAAGAGGCAATGCTGGTTCTCACGCCTTCACTGGAGCCCTCCGTTGAGAGCCGAGAAGCAATGGATCGAGACCGTAACTGTGCAGCAGCCTCTCGCGCCATCGTCGCAGCAAGGCGGCGCTGCTCAGCATGCCCCCCACTCGGCTTACCGTACACCCCCCCCTCGCTGGGTGTGTTGTTCAAGACGTCTGAGACCCTGCCCTGCCCCTCCACCGAGGGTTTGGCGGCGGATCTGTCCCCCCACTTCCCCAGCAGCCCCGTGGGCCCTGCAGCGCTCTCTTCTTGCTCCTTTGCCAGGCGCTGCGCAAAGCCATCGCGTGCCGTAGTCGCTGCCGCGGGCCTGGAGCCTCTTCCAGGGAGCGTTCCAGTGCTCTGCGAGACCGACGTCGCCGGGAGAGCTCTGCTTGAGGACTGGAACCCGCGGGCACTGCGCAGCGAGGTGGGGGTGCCGCCGCGAGGGCTCGCCTGCAGCTTCTTCAGGTTGAGTGTGGGCACAGCGGCGCCGAGAGTAGCTGCCGCGTCTACGAGCGGCATGTCGTGCTGAGTGGGTGAAAGTGTGACATGGGAGGAGCTGCGGCGCGGAGACGGCATGACGCTGGTGGTGCTTACACTGCTGTGGGGGGAAGCGTGGGCGACGGCTGGGAGCATGGAGCGGGCGCCCGTACCTAGGGAGGGAATGGAGGCATGCGTGGCATCACGAGCAGTGCTCGGCTGGGGGCTGTCAGCCAGGCCCTCACTGCGCTCATCCAGCAGACCTTCCACACCCAGCGCTGCAGGCGTCGCGTCCATCGCCTCGTGGGTGCTGAGTGTTGCTGCCGGCGGCTCAGACGAAGGTGCATTGTCGACTGTGGGTGGGTCGCTGACGTCACCGAGGGACGTAGCTTCCTCAGGAGCCGTAGCCGTAGCCTGCGCGTCTGAATCGGCACTGCGAGGGTCGCAGGAATACTCGTTCGAGCTGTCCACGTCGCCCGTCTCGTGCACTGCTGCAACTCCGCTCTTACCATAGCGGGATGAGGGGGGGGGGCTGGGCACGTCGCCTGCCTCTTGCATTGGGGCGATCACACTCGTGCTGTATCGGGAAGATGGGGTGGGGCTGGGTGCCTGTGAAGCGTCAGGTGCCTGTTGCTCGGGCGTTGGGGCCTGACTGAAGCATGAGGAGAGGCGGGAGGATGCAGATGCGCCGATGCCCGGCGAGACACACACCTGTGGGCTGAGGCATTCGAGGTCGTTGCTCTCTACCTGAGAGAGGCCGTTCTCGGGTGCTGGTGGTGCAGGGGTGTGTTGAACTTTGAACGGCGGCCGCTGGACTAATGATCCACCCCGATTACCAAACAACGGGTTGACCTGCGCCTGAGATTGGGATTGCTTGTCCTCGTCACCCCCCTCTGGCAAGGAGGCATGCGGTGAGGCCGTCGTTGTAGCGTCGGCGGTCGCTTCGACGTGATGCTGCATGGAAGGTGACGCGGAGTGGAGGGATAGGAGGGGTTTGCGGTTATCGTCGTGGGCAGGGGTTTGAAATCGTGGGCCGGGCGTTGTGCCAACGGTGGGCAGCTCCTCTGGGAAGCGGGAGCACATAGTGTTGTGACGTTTCATGCGCTGTTCGAATGGCGTCGCGGCATGCCGGAACGATGTCGGCGTTGTGTCCTCTGTTGGTTGTGGGACCGACAGCCTGAGCGCTGAGGTACCAGAATTATAGGAGAAGCCCCTGGATAGCTGCCTGTTCGCACGTTCCCGTGCAAGGGCGGCGATGGTATACCCCATTTGGCCGAGCTTGGGCCCCAGCTGTGCCAGTTTTGCGTCTTCCTCTGCGGCGAGGCGCGCCTCTTCGTCGCTCAGGCCTGCCCGAGAGGGGTTGGTAGCAGATGACTCAACACTCGCACGATGAAGTTCGTAGCGGTGAGAGAGCAGAGCTAATGGCGACGCATACGCTCGAGAAGGTAGCTTCGCCAACACCATGGACGAATTGGCGGCATCTCGGATGGGGAACCTGCTCTCCCGCACGTCCACGCTTTCCCTGGCGTCCGACCATTCCAGGAATTCCTTCAGAGCGTCGCGCATCTCGAGGGCTGCGGCCTCCTGTTCTCGCATGATTGTCTCCAGCTCCTCACGATGCTCTAGTTCCTGCGCACATGTGTACTTTCGTACAGTGACAACGCATCGATCGCGCGACCGCGCGACCGTGGAGACATCGATAGATGCATCTCGGCCACGCCTCTGGCTCCTCGCACTCATGCAGCTTGATAACGAGAGCCATCTTAGTGTTCAAACGCACGCGTCTGGAAAAGGCCCACAAGGCGTGCAGTGGCAATTACATATCCTACAAGTATCTGGGCACCAGGCCCCTCGCTCCTCCTGACAGCCCATGTTATCTGCAGTGTGAGAGTCAAACCTCACATGCAGCATCCCTTTTCGTTCGTGTCGAGTGTTAATATAATACTGGCCAAGGGTAGGTTCCGACATGTCCGAATCCTCTGCAGCAAACACCGCAAACGCAGGTTCTATGTCAAAATACTCGTTGTCATCTTCAGCATGCTAGAAGGCCAATAGCCATTCTAGCTGCGGCGACTGGGAGCAATTCGCAGTTTGAACTGCGTTGAAAATGAACACCCCGCACATGACGCAAACGATGCATCGGAGCTGGCGATGCCAAAAGATCCACCACGCATGATGGCTGACACAGCTTCACGACCAAATTTCTCTCAAAACACAGGATAGCGACAAATGATGCCATTGAGAGCAAGTAGTGTAGTGACTAACAGCACCTGTACTGGTTGTGAACGCTTATGGTGAACTCTCTTAACAACGCCAGGCAGGCCATACCTTTTTTAGTTCTGCTTTGCACAGTCCCAGTTCGTCTCGCAGTTGATCATTTTCTCTTCGCAGAGTTGCGCATTTCGCTTTCCAGGCGGCCAGTTCCGCCTGAACTGCGGGGTTCGGCACATTTGGATTCGGTACCGCCTTCAATCCCAGCGCACCAGTATGATCACCTAGACGACTTGAAGCCATTACAGTTCTAATAATGTTCTCCTTTGCCAATGACATCGTAATGGCACAGCAGTCATGTGGGTTTGAGCCGCAGAGGACACGCGTTGGCTGGCTTGAGTGCTGTACGCGATCGGATGTCGAAAGAAACTGATAAATTCTTAGAGGTGAACAAGATGCCAAAGGGCAATGGGCAAGGCCACTGGCTGGGAACAACAGCACGGGTCACAAACGCAGTGCGACTCTCCTAATAAGGAAGGGGTCTTGCGCAATCCAAGCATAGCTATGAATCAATGAAATGGAATTCCAATTTATGTACAGTATTTACCATGATGGTGGCGGGTTTCGATCAGTAAAGTTTTAATTGAGACGATGACGCATGGAGATGATGCATTGCCGAAGGCATCGGCGATGCCATTCGAAACCAGACGCGACTACCCATGGACGGGGTGGATAAGAACGTCGATCGTGAGTGACAAGGAACAGTTCCTTTCCTGGATCATGGCCGCACAATTTGGGGCATTATTAAATGTGAAGAGCAATCGAGCTAGCGCGAGCTCGTCCAAGAGCGGTGACAAAACGAGAGCAGCTTGAACCGTTTCTGGTCAATCCTAGACGAGGCATCACAATTTAGACGTCAGGATAAGGACAGCAATGTCTGATTGTGCAATTCTGTCGCCAAACGTGGGCTGGTCGTCTGGCGCTGTGACGAGTTCAGAAGTCCAGACATGCTCACCAAGGCGGACCAAAAAATCGCTCCCCTCCCGGAACAGAGCTTCGTCGGAAACGAATTGAACAGCTTGGCCCGCCTTAGCTTTGTAATGCGATCAGATTTCAATGGGGGGATACCCTCCGGGGACAAGGGTGGGGCTGGAGACTTGGAGGCCAAACCTCAAAAGCACGTGTCTACTTCAAAGCAACGAGTGACTCTCAGGGCGTTGGGGTTGTAAATAAGCAGGAGCACACGTTGTTGGCTGATCATAGCAATGGACATGCTTGCTACGCGTATCTCTGCCATGTGCTGCCTCAACCTGGGCAGGCCGCCCCTCATCCGAGAGAAGGTACCCCTGATCATATGCCAGCATGTTGGCGTTCCTGGACCACGTGCGCAAAGCAGCATTCATGTGCATTGATCAAGCTATCACTAGCATCACCTTGACGAAGCACAAGAGCTTGGCTACGACGGTGGCAGCCTGCACAAGCACTGTTGCATCAATGCTGGCAACATTCTTGGCACATGAGCCTTAGCCCTTAGGTGCAGAGCTCATAAAGATATGTACGATTTGGAGAGCACTTTCCCGGGCAACGACCGGACAAGGGTCATCTCGAGGTCGCTTCACGCCACTCAAACGAGCACGGACTTGCATAGCGACCAAGGGAGGTGCCCTATGCCTGCTCTCGTCTGTGCAGTGAAATGTGATGCTTAAGTGACCACTTTCAATGACGGTCGTAAAGGGGTCGGGAGTCCACGTGGAAGCATGTGCAGTCCGTGACCCTATTGGGAACAGCTTTCTCTAATGTTTATCAGCTATGGGGGAGCCATTGTTTGCATTCCAGGGCTGGCAAAGCACTGCTGTGGAGGCGTTTTCCCATCCAAAACATACCCTGCTTCTGCAAGGTATGTCTTTGTAAGAGAAAACAACTCAAGGTGACCTTTTTGAACTCCTCGCTTGACATGTTCTCAGATCTCTGCACCTGCAAGTTCACCCAACAGTCAGCACGCGTTGCATCACGCTTTTACACATGTTTGATAGCCAACATACAAACGAGGGCCACAGGGTGGCAAGCATTGAAGTCTTCATGCATTGAGGCGCAACAAATGTGAGGCATTCCCAACTTGGTTAAGCAAACCATGAACCAAGAAATCAAAACAACCACGGAAGTAAAGGACTGAAGAGTTGACTTCGTCGGAGCCAGCCAATGTTCCGCTGGCAGCCAACCCCAGCCCCTCATGCAAAACATCAGTAATAGTAACACTACTTGAGAATTCTTACAAATAACCACTACATTCCCTGTTAAGATCACTTATTTCTTTTAAGTGTTGAGCACCAGGAAACGGAGCGCGCCTGTGCTGCTGCTCGCATGCTGGCGGACTGAAGGGCACCTTGAAACGCTGGCTGCTGCTCACGAGGTAGCTGCTTCATGAAGTCTTCAATCTCTTGTTGGGCTGCCTGTGCGATCCGAGCGTTGGCCACCTTGGCTTCAAAATCCTCTGGAGGCAGTTCCATTTCGTCGAGGAACATGTCCTCTCTGCAAACGACTTGAGGAGTCACGACGGGCAAGGCGATCGATGCACTTCCAGCTTCTCGCGTATGTTTTGCAGATAGATTGCACCGTTTCCCTTGCGTTGAGTGGATGCTGGCAGCTCATAGCTTGAGGTGTGATGATGGTGTGTCTTTCTACAGCACTGCCGCATCCACATGCATGTTGGGAACAAAGCGCTCCTTGGGATGTCATTGATCTTCGGTGCTCTATGCAGCATGACCGCTTCATTTTGCTCGAGACTTCCTGCCTCAAGCTATTGCTTATATATGTTGGTCAAAATGCTCGGGACAAGTCAGCAGTCCATGCCTTATCGCTAAGACTCTCAACACTGAGATTTGAACTTGCTTCCAAGAGATGCAGCAAATCCCAAGCTTCGGATGTCAGCTTCGCTGCATTTCTTGGCGAAGAGGTTGTTTCCGGCACAGGTGCCCCTCTTTCTCTGGGAAAAGGGGCACACATAACCTGTCCGTCACTTTGCTCTCTGTACCTGTAGGTTGAGAGAGACTTGAGCTTGTTTGCATGGATTCCTTACGCCCCACATCCACTTTCCCCAAGCTTCTTTTGCCAAGTCACAGTGGACAAGACTTGTCTACTGTGACTTGGCACAAGTCACTCCCCCTCTCCACCTGTCCATGCATAGCAAATGCATCACAGTCAACCAAGCGCATTCTTTGGTTTTCCTTTGTGATTGCTTCTGCTCTGAATTGGCAGCATCAACTGTTGCACGGATTAACTGTCAGGACGATGTTTGACGAGGTGAAGCGACGATCCGCTGTAATTCTGGTGTCGAATCTCTGAAAATTTGTCGAGTCTCGTGTCTCTTAGAATGCTCTGTACATTTGTTGTGACAGCTGGTGTGACACAGTCATATGATTGTGGTGGAAGAACGCACGAGGCCACGAGGTTCAAAATGCCATGTTGACCTCTTCATCAGCTGGGAACCTTCTTTGGATGGTTCGCAACTCGAGCATGCCAAAGTCCCCATCAATGCCAGCGCTTTCAAATATCAGCTTCTGCCTCACTGCGATCTCTTCGTCTGCGTCCTGCACGTTGATACCTATTGCACACCACTATCCCACATCATGGACTACTTAAATCTACGTGAGCATGATGATGCCTCTTACACACTATCGCATCTCATGAACATTGGCAACTCCGATTCGTGTTCGAATCTACGAGTGCATGATGATGGTGATGTATCTTTTCACAAAACTCGCCCTCCTGGATATTGGCAAAGTCCAAGTACTACTTTGGAATCAGGCTACCAATCCCACCACCTGAGGCAAGCATCTATCGAACGATATCGGGTCTGTGCACGGACAAAAGGTGAACCGTTGCCCCAGGTAACGATGCGCTTTGCGGCGTGATGGACAGCACATGAAAACAAAGGTTCCCATAGCTGTTCGGCCACGGGCACCACTTTGTGGCCTGTCAAAGAAATGACGCAATCCTACAGTACAGGCATGTGTGTCAGGAGAAATGACAGAGATGCACCTTTCCTCGGCTAATACTTCCTCTGATATGGTTCTTGAACTCTGCAAGCATCAGACTTGGTGTGTGAGAGTTCACGGGCAAGGCATGCAAATATCAGTGTCGCCACCAAAGTGTGCTGCAAGATGGCCGCCCGTCGAAGGAACCATTGATTTACATTGATGTCAGAAACCTGCACCGAGCCTGTGCATATGCGCTCTGCCAGTTGTCAGGCCATGGTGTCACTTGTGCACCCACAAACCCTAAGCAGGTCACCCCGCACAGTGAGACTCACTTCACTGAACTTATGACACTGGCAACTTCAGATGCAAGTTGTGACTAATTCCTTAGTTTTTTATCAATCAAAGAGAAAAGTACAAGAGGAGCCCGGGGAAGGTTCGCACCAGACGAAGCAAAGGTGCTTCTGCACGCACTAGCGAAATTCAGGAATTCTTCACGCGTGATATTTCCGCTATTTTTCAACGTGCTCGACGGCGAGAGAGTTGGCACGCCAAAACTGAACATCTGTGTCAAGAAGTCCATGGTGAGTCCTGCAGAGCACCTATCACAAAAACAACGGTTTGCAGGGTGCGAGACAGGGTTGAACCATGCACTTAATCCTGACGGAGTATATATATGAACTTAATTGCGTTGAGGCTCATGCAGGCATCTGATGTCGGAACACCTGTATCTCGAGATACTGGGTTGGTCCGACAAGGACAGCACAAGCCACCTTGCTGGCACACTACCGATGCCATCGTGCATTTCCTGTAAACAGAACAGTTTCCAATCACAGTTTGGCATCCGGGGTCCGGACCGGGCGAGCAGAAGTTCTGTCTGGAAACCATGCATCTTGATATCTAGTCATTCAGACCGCCCTCTATCAAGCCATGATGGAGAGCTGATAGGAACGATGTTGGACCATCGTGTGGAGTTTGGGGCTCTCGAGTCTTCAGGCAAATTGCAACATGATGCAGTGCGTGCCATGAACATCTTGAGTACAGCCAAATCTCCCAGCCAAACCTCCCAGCCAACGGACAGCACTTGTATATTTTCCTTGTAGGGTGCCCCTGTAGACATGGCTGATTCTGCAGAGCACGCTGTTGCGAAGCGATACGCGACGCCTAGCTGTCCTTTCCCCATTTACATTGGTTATGACAGCCACGAAGCGGTCGTGAACGATGTTTGTAGATTCAGCATCAGACGCCGAACCACCCTGCCCCTTGACCTCATATCGCTGAAACAAAGGGACTTTCGCGTGCGTCCTTTCTCGATGTATACATAATTTGCGATTACATGGGTTTCGCAAGAAACGAAGTCTAGATCGTTGCTGGCATGGTGAGATTGTGACCCATTTCCGACATGTACATGCAACTTTTTAGGTTGGATTCCAAACAACGTTGGACACAGCAAGGTAGATTGAAGCACGGTTGCATAACATTATGTTTATAGCTTGAAAATGTGCTGTCCAAATTTTCTTTCTGGCGTGACTTGTCTGCTGGCTTGTTGCCATGGAGCGCAGGAGCGCACATGGGCGTAAAGCGTACGGTGCCGCGCAAAGGACGAGCGCTTGATTGTGACTTGATGCAAGCTATTCAACAACTCATCAGGTCGCCTAAATGGAACCAGACCATATATGAATTTGCATGATGATTGCTTTCTTCCCAAGAAGGTCTGACCAGTACGAGATGAACGGGGATTGGCGGTAATCGCAATGGTACCGCACTGTCAGAGCCAATGAGATGGTAGCTACGCATAAGTAGAGCATAAATCTCTCTGGAGTTAACGTCGATACTTTCAAAGCGCGGTAAAGCTAGGATCCGACCAGTATGCTGCACTAAAGCTCACCCTGTCGTGGTGGTTTCTGCAGGAGAGGGGCATTTACTGGAGGTCGAAGGACCCCAAGCAATCAACCGAGTTCACTTACCTGCGATTCTTGGTGCCATACTTGAACAACTACAAAGGTGAGAGCCTGGAGTTGCTTGCCCCATCACCACCGACTTTTTTCCTGCTTTGTGCATACTGCCCTGTGTGTGATTTCCTCGTTCGCTTGTGCACATAATCTGCACGGGATGGGACTCGCGCTCATGCTTGCATGCCCTGCCTGCACATATCCGCCTAAAAGTTCATGATATTGTGTGCACGACCGGCTACGTTAATGTGTCTCTCGCCAAATGTACATCCGGGGCAACTTGCACTACTATCCCCGTGCAGCTGAGTGGGCTTTCCCGGGGCCAGGCCTCGAACTAAGAGTGCCGCCCCTGAGCTAAGAAGGCATGAGGAGCAATGCATGTCCGTCCATGCAGGCCCAAGCAGGCATATATCAGCTAGAGAAAGAAAGTTTTGCATCTGCATTGCAACCCAATGATCGGTGCCCAAGTAGTACTTGGATTTGCGGACGCCCATGTGGATGCGGTGGTTGTTGTAACATTCATCATTACATCACACAGATAGTGGCAGGAAGCAACCAAGACAGCACGTTGGAAGTTATACAGCTCATTGAACGTCAGCGACATTCATCGTCAGCATGACATGCCGATGAGCAACTTGACCACCTACCCACAGGAGAACAACACCAAAGTTCCCATCGTAATGCATGCACAGGCCCTAAAAGAGAGCAAGCAAGCAACGTAAACGCCGCATTCGATGCAACTGATTGCCGTTTGTGCCTTGCATGGCCCTGCATTTTCTACTGCATCAGGCACCTGGTCCAGGTGCGCTTGCCTGATAACGGTAGCACTGATTTCCAAGTAGTTCTTGGAGTTGCCGATGTCCATGTGGATGCGGTAGTGTTGTAAAACGTCATTACATCACTTAGGTAATGGCAGGAAATAGTCAGCAAGCAACAAAGACAGCAGATTCGAAGTGATAGCTCATGTTGTACATCATCATCATTACATCGCACAGAGAAAGAGCAAGAGCTACGGCTTAGGCCGAAAACAACCAAATCAACACATTCGAAACAATACAGCTCATTGAATGTCAGCGGTCGGGACAGGCAAGCCTGTCATGAACGCGCGGCCGCTCGCACGAGCCAGAACTTGAAGAGAGCGCCGATACATCACACCATTGCCCCTACAAAGGCCGATGCTGAGTTCACGAAGCGCGTTTGTGACAAATCCCGCCTTGATAACATCCCCTCCAGCGCTCGCTGTTGTCGCTAGAGTATTGAGCAGCACCATAGCCCCGTTCCCCATGCGCCCGAAAGTTTCATGCGACAGTGGGCTGAAGGCATAGCCGTTGGGGTCAGCGGATTGATACTTTGTGCGCTTCAGTTGATCGCGATGCGCCGCTGCGCCACCCTCTGTCTGTGCGATTTGCGCAAAGGAGGGTGCGCAGGGGTGCACCACTGAGATGTCCGCGACCGTGAGTCCGCCGGGTAGAACGAGCAAGATGTCTCCAGTTGTACATCATCATCATCATCATCAGGCATGGAAACCACCTAGAGAAACGTGCAGACTGGAGTACCTATGGGTATGCACAACCCAGCCACACCGCATCCATGTTCCCATTTGATTAGAAGTGGCCTGCGGTCACATTGCATTTTGGCTTTGTGCAGGCTGGGCGATGTTTGTGGACGATGACTTTGTCTTCCTGCGCGACATCGCCGAGATGTTTGACCTCATCGACGACAAGTACGCGATCATGTGTGTGCACCACGACTACAACCCAAAGATGACCGACAAGCTGGCGAACGTGGTGCAGGAGTCGTACCCCAGGAAAAACTGGTCGTCCTGCATGCTGTTGTATGCCCACCCTGCCCGCAGTGCTGCTCTAGACTGCCCCTTCATCACTCATCTGAGCTTTACCTGAACATTGCTAAGTTCCTCGCCCAATCTGAACGGCATAGAGCCTCCACGGCACTTGAAGAGTGCTCTTCTTCAAGTGTTTGTGGGCAAGATTGGATTAGGCGACCAGGATTGCTGGCAAGTAAGCGAAACGTCTGCCAGATTATCAGTCAATGTCACATCATTTATACCAGGCCGCACTCATGCTTCCAGCGTTCTTCGCCAACGTGACATCAGCCCCCTCCTAGTCCTTCTTGATAGTACGTGTCAGGACTATTGGTGGCACCAACGCGGGTCGAGATCTTTGCAAAAAGCTCTCTCCGTCTGCGTAACGCTGCCCATGGTGTGTTGCTGCACTTCCTGTGATCCAGACCGTGCGATCAACCTCACACAACCTGCCCTTGTCACACATCAAGGGCGGAATGCAGTAACTGTGGTCACCCCGCCAACCAAGCTCTGACGCTGGACATCGTCAACAGCGAGAGTGGCAGCTACCTGCACCGCTTCAGCTGGATCAAGGACGATGCCCTCATCGGAGAGATCCCCTACGTCTGGAACTTCCTCACACCATGGTACAAAAAGCTCCCTGAAGGCCAGCTGCCAGGTGCTGTGCACTACACCACCGGTGGCCCTTGGTTCCCTGACTACAGGTGTGCTGTCAGCGCTTTGCCACGCGTGTGATTTATGGGACCAGGTACTCGCAAATGCACGAATTTTTGGGATGAAACTGGGATCGAAAGTCAATCTGACAAAGCACGGTGTGCTGTTGAAGCCTGCTTGTGATTGAGCCTGGAGGTCTTTTGTTCGCAATTACAGAGATCTGTGAGTAATCTTTGAGGGCGATTGCTGTGTATCGCTATGTATATTCTTGAATCCCAAGTAGTTCTTGCAGTTGCCAATGTCCATGTGGATGCGGTAGTGTTGAAAAAATTAATCTCAATCATCTCTATATTACATCTCTAGTTAGATTCTCATGCATGAGGGGAATTGCAGAGACGACGAGAGCACTGAGTACAAGGAGGAGTGGCTGGCTGAACTGAGGGCGTTTGAGAGCACACTACCAGTCAAGCGCGAGCTGTGCCCTTATGAGCGATTCACGACCAATGGCGCATCTGCTCTGGAGGGATACTCAAACAGCAAATCACCCTGGACGTGGGCAGACGATGTCGGCATCCAGATGCCTGCCAAGCCCCAGCAGGTCCTGTTGGAAGGGTAGTGTGCCTGTTCATGTTGCATGGGTGCTGAAGAACAGTGGCGAGGGTTTTGCCCACAAATTGTCGACAGAGGTTTAGACCACCAACCCTGCTTGTGGCGGATCTCATTGGCGTTATTTGCGGCAGAAGTTAGGCATGAAGCTCAGTAAAGAAAGGCAGACCTGACTGCATGAAGACAAGCCCTGACATCGAGTTACTACAAAGTGCAGCTTAATTTGATGTGCTAGATTGGCTGCACAGCTGCTATGTCCATGTAATCTGCTCAGTAGATTGCTTTTCCTTGTGCGAAGCGTCCGCCTGAGTTGATTAAATTTGTGGCAGGGTGCCCTCACCCGGGGTTGGGACTGGTCAATTGACCTGGTGCACTTTGGGACTCTCACATCCTTGGAATGCTCAATGCTTTGGGGTTTCAACTGTCTTGTTTCTTCTGGCAGTAAGCTGCTCCAATGACCGGTGAGTGTTCCCAGTTGCAGCTTGCCTGGTGCTTGACAAGGCTCTGGAGATATCCTCTATCAAGCGACAATTGTTTACGGTGGACGGTCTTTAAGAACGACATGGGCACGATAATGGACAGTAGCACATGGGCCCAGCAGATTTGTGCGTGATGTGCACTTTTTGCACGCTGATCTACCTCCACAATCCAGCAACTGCTACATCAGATCAAGGAGCACAACACTGCCAAAAAGCATGAGGCCAACATCCAATGTGCAAGCGTCGCTAATCTTGTCAAGAAACTCCAGTACACAGCATTTGTAGTCTCAGCGCTGCAGCTTCTCCGCTCCACACATACAGCTGCCGTCCGAAGAGCACTTGGGCAAGGTTGAAAGCGCCACAGAAGCTTGGTGAAGACACAAAAGATAATATGTCTGCCGTAGTAAATTAGCGGTATGGATGTTTTTGGAGACAGCGGGGCAGTCATTATTCGGGATACGTGGCCGGAATATCAGATATTTTCTGGTTAAATTTACTTATAGGTATCCCAAACTTGCCTAGCGTCACACGTCACCATCCATATCACTGATATACTACGGTAGCTCCCACCCATAACCGTAACAACACCAACAAATGGGCGAGCTTTTTGGGAGCATTGCATTATTTCTGGGTGTTTTCCCCATGTACATACCTGAAAATTCATCATGTCTCCTCTCTGTGAACTCGGCGGCGATTTCAAAAGCGTGACCATGACCGCCCATTTGTATCGCTATGCTATAATTTTGTGCTACAGGCAACAGTGTGCACTACTGGCCCACCAGAATTTTTTGCCGAGCAGCATAAAATGCAATTATGTCACGATCTGCGCGTGCATCGCCTGTCAGGTAGCGCTCGGCCGCGTGCAACACATCCTTACCCACCTCCCCATCATCGCTGGATAAATGGAGTGCATGGGACAGCACGGACGACGGTGGGCTACGGTCCTTATTCGACGTTGTGACACATGGGTTTTCATTAACCCATGCCTCAGGTACAGGGTGCTGCTTGATGCTTGCTGTGCTTGCGGAGACTGCTTGCAAGCTGCCGGCTTGAGAGGAGGTGTAACGGCCTGAAGAGCTGGCTCCATAGTCGACTGAATCATACAGCACTTGTGCGGCATTAGAGCCTGACTGCTGCTGCCGCAGCATCATCCCAAACCACTCTTCAAAGTCTTTCTGCATGCACAGTGTCCGGCAATCATACATATGCCATTATACGCCATAGCTATAACATGCTCACAGGCACACGTACATGAGCTCACAGGCCGTGATCCAACTAAAGTAAACGAACGAAAGTGTACTGCGGAGCTGAGACCGCGTAGCAGTCGAGGCATTGTATGTCATCTAGATTCATGTTATTTTTATGTCATTTAGATTGTGTCACAAAGAGACAGAATCACCATAGGGCTGTGACAGGCTTTTCAAAACACACTCGCAATGGCACAAGGTTTGATAGACATAGCCTCAAGCTATATATCTCCTACACCTTGAGGTGCATGTCAAGAGTCGTCTGCATGCGCTGCTACGCGTGACTACGCAGGCTGTGTAGTCACGCGTAGCAGCAGCACTCCAGCTGACAGTCCTGACTCATTGCATGGTCAGCGTGAGCTGTCAAATTTCTGCACTATGTGCGTGTGAAGCTGAATACGGGAGGTATCGCTGTCTCAACCAGAGGCCCTCTGGTTGATACAGTCAGTATCAACCTGAAACAGCATGCATCCGTCTCAGAATTCCGAAAGGGATGCATTCCCAAGTAGTTCTTGAAGTTGCCAATGTCCCATGTGGATGCGGTAGTGTGGTAAAACACATCACCGTGCATGTATACTTCCTTAATGTTCTGGTTTCAAATATGTTCAGATGTAGACCAATCCTCACGATTCTCAATATGAACAGTTGCCGTAAGGCATCCCCTATGGCAAGCAGAGTGGGCTCAGCGCACCGTCATTCGCTTCCGTGACTGTTCTAGCAGCATCTGCAGATGCTCAATTTCCTTCTTGCTTGATCGCAGCTGGTCAAACG
>NW_028323740.1:0-31909 GCF_984573655.1 Nuphar pumila | reverse complement strand
GGTAGGGTAGCAATGCCGTGGTTCGAGAACGCCTTGGTCAGGGTGAAACCCAGCAACCCCCTAGTTGGCGATTTTGACATCGCTTGTTCCCAGATAGAGCAAAAACCTGATGACAAAACCAATCGCATGACACACAGGGAGGCGTTTGGCATCCCAATTTCTAGGGTGGGGAACTATTGAACGGAGAGCTAAACAGTCTTGGGTACCTTGGCCTGCTGAAAGGCCTAGAATGGAAGAAGAACATGTGCTCACAAACACAACTTCAGCCTGTTGGTGCTGTGTGTTGATGGGGCCCGGCTCAATGTGCTCCGGGAACTGTGTTTCTGTGACATGCACATTATTTTGCCGACAAATCGCCTGTCCCTGGCCACCCCTGTCAATCGCCTTTAGATGTTGCACATCCCGTATCACATACGACGCACAAGCCGCACCAGAATACGAAACACGTTGTATCTATTTCGTGTGGGTAATGCTCGGGCGTAAAACATGCTTTGCTCGCTCTAGCACGCTGGGGGTTCTGGGTTCTCTGTGCGGAACAACCGTATGGTGTTCGGAGCTGTGTTGTCCGCTGGCGCTCGAAGTGTCATGCTTGAAAGACACAAAGTTAATCGATTAGAGATGCTTTACGAGGACAGTGACGCCGCTTGTCTCGCGTTTGCTCAGTGGCAGGCTCGTGCAAGTTGTTTTGCACGCGAGAAGGACCCATATGCACGTACGACCGTCACGCACATCTCAAAAACTCTCTCTACAGCGAACAACTCTTGTCTGGGCTTACGTTCTGGGGCCTTGGCAACATTTATGTTCCCTCGCTGCCACGTGGGCGGTTGTGACTGACCAACGCGCTGAATATATAGGGACAAGGCATTGCAGTACATTGTGTGACACATTGTCACTGTGTTTACATCCCGGACCCATGACTCATACTCATCCTATCTCTGTCCACGCTGGCTAGTTGTCAGCGTTCGTTGCACTGAAAGGAGACACGTTGCGTTCAAAGTTACGTTTCATCATACAGAGTGTCATATGCACGTGCGCGATGGAGCTGGTTTCTGCTGGTGCGGTATGGTGGCGTCGTGTGTGTTATGCATGTCCCCTGGTTCCTGAGAACCATAAGCCAAGATCCCTTTTGCTAGCCTTAATATGACAAAAAGCTCATTGATGGCTATGCAGTATGAAGGGTGCAGGTTTATGTGTATGGCATAGCTTAATTCAATTCATGCAATGAAAGAAGGAAAGGCGGAACTCTAGTGCGAGGGGACATCGCCTGAACGCCAAGGAATGCCAACGTCCATAGGACTTTTGTCAGCATGCGGGTCAAGAAGAAGCGCAAAAAGTATCCTGTGGGCATGCGTCCTTTGTGCTGGGCTTGCAGGTGCGCACTTATGTCGTATTGTCCCAGCTCGTAAGTGGCTACGTTTGAATCGCGTTTGCACGAATCCTGTTCAATCTGCAAATTTCATTTAGTTATTCGGTGGCGAGATCATTGTAATCATGAAAGTAATAATAGGTGCTGCTTGTTTGTGTTGGTGACTGTGGGTCCGGCACGCTGGAGCCGACAGATTAATACATTCGGCTGTCAGGGACAAGGCCGGGAAGAGCAAGCAAGCGTACATGTATCGTGCTTTGCAACCCGTCTACTCTCGTCTATTGATTGGTACGCAGTATCTCGCATTGTGTGAAACCATCGGGCGCGCTAACCCTTTACTTCTTTCGCTTCTCACTGACGAGGAACTGAAGACAATACCCTCCTTTGAAGCTCTTGTTCTTTTTCACAATTTTCAGCTATGGTGTCCGCTGCTCCCTCGTAACCATGACGGTGATGAGCTGGTGCACAGTTTCGAAACGAGGGCTGTGGGGCCGGGCTGATGAGCCGTGGGCCTTGTCCTTATCTTCACCAAAAGTATGAGATGAACCGCCATGTTGCATGGGCAATACAGAACTCACGTACATTCCCCTCGGCTTCTCCTTGGGTGTCAACGGGGGCTCCTGGTTGCCCTAATGTCTTGGGAATACACCCTGGTGTTCACGTCCCTCGTTCTGAGTCAGTGCAACTTGCTGTGAACGAGTGGGTCCACCATCAAATGGTATCTAATCTCCTGAGCGGGCCAATTCTGCCATAGAGCCTAGTGGCGTCCCATGCTACCTGTCACGTATGCAGGGTTCGTGACAGGCGCGGACTCCCAGGACCATACATTCAGTGTGCAACCAAGGGCAGTTTTTTGCACCCGTGGGGGTTCCTTTTACATGATGCAGCTTTTTACTGCCCAGCGGTCTGAGCCCGGCTGGCTGGATGGATCTCAACCTGGGGTCGTGAGATTGGATGTATGCTGCACAACGACGACGTATGTGGATGGACTGGGCGACACTGGCAGGTCTTGCGTCAAGCTTGGGGATGGTGCGCAATCTTTTGACCAATCTCTAGGTGTTTGCGAGTACGCTGAAGCTCAGCTCAAGCAAAGCGAGTGGTTTACTTGTTCAGGGTCAGGGTTCGAGGAACGTGCTTCGTAACAGTCAAGGGCATCATTGTCGGATGCTTTATGCTTCCTACAATGTACGTGCTGGTCTGGATCAACGAGCGCAGAACGTTGTCATCATGGGTCTTTATCTGGAGTGTATGTGTTTGCATCGGAATCGTCCGGTACCACCGTCTTCGGAACCGTGCATGTGTTGTCGAACTGTTCACCGGTGAAACATATTGTGCATCGCTGCTGCTTGTCGAATGACATTTGGGACAATCATAAATGCTATGTCCGCTTTCGGCTGTCGCAGGAGTACGCGGTGTTGAGATGGTGATCAGGAGTGATGGTTCTAAACTGGACCGAACGCATCACTCGCAGTTCGTCCTGTACTTCGTGGATTGTGCAACTGTTGACGTTCAAGCTTTGTGATGCAACTGGCAGAATTGGAGAATGCTGCCAAGGGTATCAAATTGCTAACACAAGTACTGCACAATTGTGGTGACGTCGATATGCCGTGCAGATCGTATATTGGTCAACCCTGTCACCGCGGGGGGGGATGGTGGCCGGAACTGCTCTGGTACAGCTATCGTTAGTGCCGTTCCGATAACGAGCGTTTATGCGAATGGTGCGTTGATGGCTTTGAAGGTGGACTGTAGCAGCTCCGATGGGATGGCTTCACGCATTGTGGAACATTTGGAGGTGACATATACGGACAAAAACATCATCAAGGTGCAACAAAGCACGCGCGGTGCGCTCCTTTTCTCCAACCTGGGTGAACATGAGGTGAGGATGAGGTCTGCGCCTTGAAAAATCCACTATTCTTTGGCTTGAAAATGCTGAGCAGACAGGTGTCCTCAATGTATTCACCAAACTTTTGTGTGGCAGCCTAGACAAGCGTTGGCATGTCAAGCATGCATCGTGTATTTCAAGTAAAGGAAGTGCGCTATGTTGCAGATGTATACGCACCAGTGACGGACACCGCCGTTGCCGCATATCTAGGAAGTGCTGCATGGAAAGCCTCTGAGAAGTCCTTTCTGATGCGCTCACGCCAGGCATGTGACCCGGCATCGCCGACGCTGCACTGGCCGTTCTGGGTTGACCTGCAATGTCAGGGCTTCAAGCATGACAAGTGCGTATGTGAAGATGGGACTCTCCTCTGCTTGTTAGCGACCACAGGGCCAGCGTTGCCTGCCCCTCCAGGCTTCATCGAGACAGCAGACCTTGAGATTTTTCAGAGCAGCGGAACTATGAGTTGGTGCAACGATGGGGAGCTCACGGATGGCGTGTATCAACTCAGGGTGCGTGCCGTTTTGCATCATTGCCTTCCCACTCTGCCAGGTTCATGAAGTGGCTGCGTTCCCGAGCTGCGTTGTGCGTTTTCATCTCGGGAGATAGCTGTTTCCCATCTTGCTTGCTTGTAGTGCATCAAGGTGCAGAGTGCGCTGCGCTGCTATTTCTCAGAATGCCTGTGTGTGTCTGAGCTTGGCGTGTGGGGTGTAGGACGACGCGACAAACACCTGCGTTGCGCTAGATGGTCAGCAGGTCATTGACTGGCCTGCCTGCAACCAGTCATCCCCTGCACAGCTGTGGAGGCAGGCGATGGGTGCACCAGTGGCAGCAGCAGGGCCATGGCGGCAAACACGCCTTGAGTCAGCATTACACGCCGGCACTTGTGTTTCGTTAGTCAGCGGGCACTTACAGACCAGGCCCTGTATTCCGCTTAAGGTGCCGCACTCTCAGACCCCCATTTCCTGCTTGTATTCTGGAGCCTCAATCACGATGGCGTGCTCGTACATCTGAGTTACTCATGATAAGGACATTGAACATGCATAGGATCATATTCTTCGTGCCATGCTGCCAGTTGAGTTCCATGCTTGCATCTTGCCTGCTCTATTCATCAGTCAAACTGAGTGGCTATGTGAATCATCTGCTTTCCTGTTCTGATGCGTTGATGACAGGCCCACGTCAATGTGACCGTCAGCTGAGCCATTTTGCTGTCCTGCAGGAGCAAGTGGACACCATGCTGTTTGTAGCGGACGCCATACTTGACTTGACGCTTGTACCAGTTCAGAAAGGTCAAAGCTGGCTTTCGGATAAGGAGTTGATTGACAGTATGTCAGCGCTGCTTGGACGCAGCGACCCGGTCAGCACAAGTGGCGATAGCGACGGTGTTGCCCTCTTTGCGACGGCAGCCGTCGATTCCGATGACAGCAGCATCGTCGGTGGCCGCCTACCACGGAACAGGCCGCACTGTGCATGGCAGGGAGTGCTGTGCAATGCAATCGGTCGAGTCGTAGCGTTGGATACCTCAGCTTGGGCGCTGTCGGATGGCACGGATAGCGCGGATAGCATCGATAGCATGGCCAGCACGGCCAAGAGCAGTCGGAGTGTGCTCCATGATGTGGTGGGAATGGCGCTTCGCATGACAGAGCTGCGTGTTGCTGACTTTCATGGCGTAGCTATGTCGGGCTATCTTCCGCGATTGTCCGAGTTGCCTCGTGTGCCTGTAGCCAACAAAGTACGATCATGGCTGCTCTGGCTGTCTGTGCAATCAGTGCCATGGATGGCAGCAATTCTGCATGCCTGAATTGCTCTACATGGCTCTGGCTGAACATGTTTGCAACAATTTGAGCACAATGAGTACACTCGCCTGAAATGCTTCCTTGTCTGTGCAAACATTGCTGGGCAACGTAAGTGCACACAAGTAGGAAGGGGATGCTAAGTGGCCCTCATTTTTCTTTCCTGTTTCTGGATGATCATGTGTTTGTGTCGGCATGCGCTGTGCTACTCATGTGTGTTGAACTGTTGGACACCTGAGTCCTTATGAGGTCACTTGTCATCGGAAGACAGTTACACAGTGCTGCTCACTTCTCGCACTGACGGCGTGCTGTGTTCCTGACCAGTGCTTGGAATGACGTGCAGCTGCGTGTTTTGGACCTGGCATCGACTCAGCTGCAAGGGCAACTCCCGTTGGACTGGGACTTGCCATCGATGCGATACATAGATCTTGCGTTCACAAACATCTCAGGCCCTGTGCCGCTCTCCTGGTCCCTTTGGCTCAATGATGCTGGCGTCACACCCACCGTCGACATCACTGGCGTCGTGCCCTCAACGCCAACTGCCACACCCACGACCCTGTGTTCACTGGCCCCGAATAGCACTGCCACACAGTCTGCGTGCCTGTTCACCCGCGACGGCAGCTGCTCAAAGCTTCCAGAGTGCGAGGACGAGATGCTCTGGACGTTTGCCCTGGAAGAGACCGATGCGATGTGCCGACTCAAGCCGGCTTGCGAAACTGCTTCGCAAGCTAGTGCATCCGTCATGTTGCACGAGCAAGACAGCTCCGCAGTTGCATGGCATTTGACGTGCGACAGCCTCTGTGGGGAGGAGGACTCCTCTACAGCGGTGCCACCGCACGCCCTGTGCACTGTCCTTTCGTTCATCGGTCCGGACACCGATTGCGATGACGCGGCTGCCTGCCTGTTGCAGTGGCTGGAGCCGTTGCTCATGCATATAGATGTCCCATCGATGGTGGGGTCGCTAGACAGCTTTAAGCTTGCCTATTCGAGGCAGCGTGTAGCTGATTCCCAGCAACCCTTGCAGCACCTCAGCTGTGTTGCAGACACGCCGCCGCCGCTGGCCATCCGCACGTTGTTTGCTTCGCCCCCCCCGGAACCATCGGTTCCACCACCGAATTCCGCACCTGGTGCTGCCGGCGTGACAGCAAAATCAACAATCGTGGCCGCGCTTGTCTCCGTTATCGTCGTCGCGTTAGTTCTCTCTCTCTGCGTGTACACAAAGCGCAGCCGTCGTGCTTCAAAAGCGGACAAAGCCGGGGCGGCAGATCTGAGCGGGGCAGCGCCGCGCGCCGACACCCCCGGCAGACACAGCAGCAGCTTGCACTCTCCGGCGTCCGTGGGCAAGTCGAGATCGGTGCAGCTCACAGAGATTTTTGTTGCGACTTCAGTGAACGAAAGCCCACCCATTGCGGGGAACGCTTGCGACATGATCCATAGTGCTGCTGAGCTAAAATCCGGTGGCCCCATCGAGGCTTCCCTGCCGGTTGTCAGTCGCGAGGTAACCGACTACACACCCAACTTCCTCTCTGGGCAGCACGCAAGCAAGGCGGGCCTGCTGAAGGGGTGGAAGGAGATGAAACAGAAAAGCGTCTACTCGTGGGCGCATGCTGAGCCTCCCGAAGAGCTCAACGTGAAGGGGACCTCAAAGTCTTTGACGTCGTTGAACCCCCGGTTGCAGGACATGTCCCAGGGGGAGTACAGCCACTTGCCGTTGGACGGCGAGGACAGCCTCTTGCATGCCGCCGGCAAGGAGAGGCCGGCCCCTGTGCTTGTGGAGGAGCTCAGCATGTGCAGCACATGGCACCGAAACCATGTCGATGCACAACACCAACATTGGGTGCGTGCCGTGGTCGCTCTGCACTGTCGTACCTTTCCCCTGCCATTAAATGCTCAATGTCGCGACTCTATGGCCCTCGCCTACGGCTTACATGCCTTGCGCATGTGTGGACCTCGTCCTCGGGACATGCCACTGCTTGTCCGCTTCGTTCATGCAATGAAAACTCATTCCATCCACAGTCAGCTACCAGTGGCAACTTGCCTGGCACGTGACGGTCTTTGTGCATGCTACTTGTTTCTGCTGCAGTGAGCCTCGTTTCATGTCTGCTCGGAGAGATGTTCACGCTGCGGCATGCATGACGTGGCGGATGGCCTGCAGGAACAGGGGCAGCATGCTTCGCTGGCATTGGCATCGCTGGCCAAGACCGACACGCTGCCGGCAGCACAGTCTTTGTCAGCGCCGGGGACGACGCTGCTCAGCTGGAATGGCGCTACCGCGCGTGGCATGGCGATGTTCGCATCGACATCTGGCAGCCTGCCGCAGAGCGGAGGCAATGAGGTTGGCCGGCAAAGTCCAGTTTTGGACGGAACATTGGATTCGCAGCACAGGCCACCAGGGCTGACGCCACGCGGCAGCCCTGCGGATGTTTCCGCCTCCATGCGCGTCGAGGTGAGTGCTGATCCAAGTTTGAAGGTCGCAGTGGGCTCCTGACAGACACCTGTCTACCATGCAAGCGATATATGCATTGCCATGAGGTCGTGGTACAAGGCTGGCTATGGCACTGCGCAGTTGCTTTGTGGCCGGCATTTCCCATCTAGGACAAGGACATACGCCCCCTCTTAAAGCAAAATACAGCAGCCGGTTGTGGGGTATGCAAGGGTTATTTATCGGGAGCACGTCCTCTTTGTCCCCAGGTGGGCAAATTCATCAGGGCATCTCGGCCTGGGCACCAAAGGCGTTTCTTTTGATCAGCGGTAATGGAGTCTCCTGCTAAGCACGAGATAATCACGCTGTTGCAAAGGACAGCAAGAAGTTTCTCGGTGTATTCCATTATTGCTCGCACAAAAATATCACCACCTTGAGAAAGAACTTCATGGTATGTGTGTTGGGGAAGGCCAGCAGGTTGCATGTTTTCGATGCCTGGGGAGCCCATGCAGGGAACTACAACATATGGTGGCGCAAGCGATGGCGCTGTGGCGATGACCACCGGCACGCGTGAAGAGCTCCCATCATTCCGCAACCCGCTGTCGACTGCCATGCGCAGCCAGCTGTCGCCCAGCCCAGTGGACGCGTGCGGCTCTAGCAGCCGAGGCAGTACGGGACGCGCTGATGCTGATTGCAGCGATGCAGGGCAGCACCCCTCCTCCCCTTCAGCACGCGAGCAGGTATCCGGGCAGGCATCGTCTCCCTTCGATTCCACGCACCATGACCCCAGCCAGCAGCATCCTGTCTCCCTGGTGCCCTGGGCCTCCATGGTCCTCCCCGTTCACGCACGGCACTTGAGACAAGACCCGAAGGAGCTGCCGCCTCGGGGCATGGACTTTGGGTTGATTGGGGCCGAGATGACCACGCAAACGGCGGGGGAGATCACTCAGGCAACACAAGGCACCACGGGGGGGACTACACACACAGATCACGACCTCACAGGCGGCACTGGCGGCACGATGCAGACGGCGCTAGGGTTCGAACACATGCACATGCTCAACGGGCAGGCGTGGCGGGGCATCAACAACACTGCACCTTCAATGGGCATGGGCATGGGGATGGGGCTGCTAAGCAGCAAGGAGCCTGCTTCGGCGCTCCCGGCTACGTCGACAGGGCAGCTTGAAAGCAACAAAGCGCGCGCGGGCATGGGCATCGAGTCGCTGCAGTACCAGGACAGCATGGACAAGGTACGTGCTTGGACGGAGCAGCTGCGCATGGGGATGGGCCTTCGAATCGACGATGCAAAGGGCCTCGTAGTGAGCGCTGGCCCAGGGGATTGCTCGCCGTCAAACGACAACGTGTCGTCCCTGTTTTGGTCAGAGCTCTGGCACCGCGTTTCGGCGGCCATCGCTCCTCGGTACAGCGCACAGCCACAGCTCGCGCCGCTGCACCTCAGCCGTTGCTCCCCGCATTCGGCCCCTCTCCAGCAGGCGCGCATGCTCGACTGGGTGTGCCTCATGCACGAGGTCGTGCTTACCGAAGGCCACACACCCCGCATGGTCCTCCTCTGCACCTCCCCCCCCTTGCACGCATGCATCAACGCCTGGCTGCGCAACCGTGTCCTCAAGTCGTGCTTCCCCGCCAAGGTGGACACGGTCCCGCTGGAGGGCATGACTCACACCGGGCAGCCAGCGCCACCTTCGCTCCTCGTCTTTCAGTGGGGTATGACGCTCGGCAAGTACCTTGACAGTCCTGAGCGCCCGCGTAACCTGCAGGCCAACCTCTCTCTCCTCTTGCACCTTGCATCGCTCGTGGCACTGCTGCACACGCAGGGCCTCGTGGCAGGCGCGGTGCAGCCGACGATGATCATCAGGGTTCCCAGCCAGGTGCGCGCATGGCGCATCGCGTGCCTGCACAGCATACAGCAGCAGGCACAGACGACGTACGGCGAGTACCTGCAAGCTGTTCGCTGGATGTCTCCGGAGCAGGTAGAGATCTGGGTGGCCAAGCGCTCCGACACCGCGGCAGACTGCTCTGTGAGCGGCAGGCGGCCAAGCATGATGCCAGTGGCGGACCAGGCCTCAGACATGTTTGCGCTGGGGCTCTTGGCTGTCCAAGTGCTTTCCGGGCGCAGCTTCTGGGGCGATCGCGACGATGCAGCTGTCGTGGAGTGCCTGCAAGGCAAGCGGCCCATGCCGCAGGACGTGGAAGCTGCTTGTGGGATCGCCACGCCGCTCGTTGCCGCCCTGCTTCAACGAGACAGCGCATCGCGACCTCTTGCTGCGGAGCTTGTCCATGCCCTTGAGCAGCTCGGCGCCGCACGCGAGGAGGGCGCGTCGCTCCTCAGAGGGGCCATCCGGGACAACTTGGTGCGCCCTCGCGCTACCCTGTGAGATGCAGCTCTGCTGACATCAGTCTTTGCACTCCTTATCTGATGATTGCTCGGGAAAGCGTGTGGGAGCGTCAGACCGTCGAGCAAGGGATGGCGTTTTGGCGGCAGTTGACATGGTTTCTTAGCTGTAAATTTGCATGTTTATGTCTGCACAAACATCAGGCTGCACTCCTGCAATGCCCAGTGCGAAGCAGCACATGCGTCCTACTCGTGCGAAGTGTTGCGTTCCTTAACTCTGCATTATGCTTCTGGGTGGCGAAGAAAGCAACAGCTGCACGCACTGATGCCTTCTGAGGCTCTGCAGAACAGCACGGCCGGCTCTCAAGGGCACTCCCTGACAATCACCAACGACCAGAGCATTGATGGCTCCAGCCTGCTGCCGCTGCAGCCCGCATCCAAGCCGCCCTCACGAAACACTTCTCGCCAGCTCTCATCAGACCCCACCGGAGTACCGCTCTCCATGTCCCTGATGATCGCGCGCACCAGCAGCACAGTTCCTGGCCAGCGGCAATGCGTTCCGCTGCAACGTGCCCGCCAGCAGCGCGTGTTCCTCCTCGAGCACGGATGTGAGTACGACATTACTGTCTGCATCTCCTTGCTCAACTCGTCTGCGTCCACACGCATCTTCCCGCTGGAACGCGCTCTTCAGGTGTCGCTGGAGCCCCCACAGGGTGAGAACTGCGTGCTTCGACACTTGCAGACCATCGATACAGTGCAGCAGACGATGCTTGAGGGCCGCAGCGGCATGATCGTCGATGTCCACTGGACGCCAGACCACCTGCCCACTTGGGAGCCTTACAACAGCACGGGCTTCTTCAATCTGCACCTATTTACTAAGGTGCGCTTGCTGCATCATGTGTGGCTTGCAATTGCCGCACTACGTGCCGTCCACCACAGCTGGCAGCAGTGATTGACCGCACCTGCTGCAGTTGTCGCCGCAGTGAGTGCTTCGTTGAACCGCTGTCCCCCCCCCCCCCCCCTGATGGATGCATGGAACAAAGATGCATAATTGGGAGTGGTGGTGAGGTTGTCTGCCGAGATGCTTCCACTGCGCAGGTTTGCTTTTCTTTTGTGATGCCATTGTGTCGACTGACTGCGTGAGGTCTTTCTGCAGGTCAGGGGGCTTGAGGAGGCTCTGAAGTTCACCAAGCGCGTGCATTTTGAGCTTCACCGAAATGGGGGCGTCACGTTCAAGTCGAAAAGCACACATCAAATCAACACTATGACAACTGATGACCGTGTTCGGCTGGCGCGTGATGCTGGCATCCAGTTTGAAGCGCACATCCCAATGATTGGATCATAGCCTGTTCACCTGCATTCATGTCACGACCTGCATGGTCTCTGGAGCACCTCTCGCATGTGTATGTGATTGAGCAACACTCCTCACGCAATGTTCACGGTCCTAGCAATGTGTCGAGGCCGCTAGACCTTCTTGTATCATGAAGGGAGCGACCTCCGAATAATCGCTTAGCCCCGAGTTGTGTCGTGATGA
This sequence comes from Nuphar pumila, assembly GCF_984573655.1. Classification (NCBI taxonomy): domain Eukaryota; kingdom Viridiplantae; phylum Streptophyta; class Magnoliopsida; order Nymphaeales; family Nymphaeaceae; genus Nuphar; species Nuphar pumila. The sequence goes on along the minus strand of NW_028323740.1, from coordinate 20,565 downwards.
ATGTGAACATTTAGATGCAGTGTAAGTGCATGTAGCTGGGCTTCCGCGTCTTGGCTTGCAGATAGCAGTGCAATTCGTATCATGTATTGCTTGTATGGAGGGAATTCTTGCTTTGTTTCCGTGCAGCAGTGCTGCAGCAAAAGAATGTGATGTGCACTCCGATGATGATTCATCCTTACCCAGGCGCTTGACTCCATTGACAAGTTATGTTACCTGGGGCCCCGGGCCGGGGGGTGGGGTTTTGTGAGAACCGGGGATCTAACTGTCTCGAGATACTCGCAGCTCAGGCTCTGGAAGCGGAGACATTCGAACAGTGACGGGCAACTTAGCATCGTAGCAGAAGAATGGCGAGGTCCCGTGTCCATCATACATGTTGGGGGTCTGTTTCTTGTGTTACTCTGTCTGCCAGGTTACGCCTACGTTGGCAACGTCGTAGCGTGGTTCGACTCGCGATTTTGGAAATAGCTTGTACTCTTGGGCCTAGAAAACGGGTTGCCAGTGACAGCAATGAGCATTTCGTACACAGAAGCAAAGAAAAGTCTCAGATGACCTTTATGCTGACGTTTAAGACAGGAGGAATACGTAGAGGTGGACATACAGGTGGACCTTTGCGTGATGGTGAGGGTCAGTCAGTCTCGAGCCACTCGAAGGGCGAGCTGTTTGCTCGGTCCTTAGTCCTCATGCTTGTATGCAGGCAACTTCCACTGTGGGAAGCTGTAAGACGTACGCTCGAAGCGGATGGCAACCAGAGACGGTTCTGTTCGTAATCGATTTAGACCAGGAGGTCTTGCAACCATGTACAAAAGCAACAAGTAGACGTACGTTTTTGAACTCCTTTGCACGTAGACACAACCATGGCAACGAATCTGGGGCAAAACCATATAGAGTGGTATTCACGTCTTCATCTCATTTGCCCTCTGCCGTGAATTGCTCAAATGCTTGCATTACCTCGAGATAATACTTTGACATGCGGTATCAAGCGTGCCATCATCGCCATTTGTTGTTCGTGAATCAGGTTTGCCGTCCAAGTGCCGAACAGGGTTTGTATGAAAATGAACCAAGCGGTGTGATTGTAGAGAAAGGTATGAAGTTGCCAATGACGCGGCTGGATGCTATAAAGGACTCTCTGCTGTCGTACATGAGGGCAAAGGTGCGATGACTGGACGCTCTCGGGGTTCTTGGGTTCTTGCACATTGGGCATTGGTCGCATCGGCTCACAGCCGCGTCCAGATACCATCACGTCAATGAGTCGCCCAGGGCGACCCTGCACTTGCATTCTATGACGTTCAACGCGATCACATTTCATAGACCCTTCTCCATCGATTCAACGTGCCGACGTAGTCAACCACTTACGAGCCTGTTGCTGTTCAGTCGCTGTTCAACCATCATCACATCACGACAGGTGTCGTTACCCGCGTCCATGAGCTGACCAGGGCGACACCGCGCGGTGGTGCACATACTGATGCTCGGCTTTCGGAATAGAGAGGTTTGATAGCACGTCCTGTTGTGCAGATGCGCATGAGTGATCAGCATTGTTGCCGGCTGGCCACCATTACGGACAAGGCGGAGCTTGTCACTCGAAATCGGGATCGGCTGCAGAGCATGAACGACTTCACAGACGCCGTGAATTCCATGTCAGCAACTAGTAGTTATAAGACGTGCAGCTTGGGTTCTCTTGTGGACCTGAGTGCACAAGTTCAGGTGCGGCTTTCCTCCTGTGCTTCTGCCTGTCGACATGCTGCTTGTGCAAGTGTCCACAAATAGGACATTGGTCTGCCACGTCCAAGAAGAGATTACAGGGGTGAGAACAGACGTTTGCTTTTCACTTTCGTGAGCTGTGAGGTCTTGATGATGATGTTGATGCATCCGTTTATACTATACTACTGCATCCACATGGACATTGGCGACTCCCTACACTACCTGGGCATCAGTGCTACCATGACCATCACCTGAGGCAAGCGTACCTGGACCAGCCTGACTTACCATAGCCTGACCAGACATGTCTTCTTCTTCGTCTTGTACCCTGCAAGGAAGGAGATCAGCCACAGCTGACCAAAAACGGCCCGTCAATTTCTTTGAGAGATCGTCGCAAGCCATGCTCAGAATCCTTGTGAAGAGACCACATCCCAACAGAGATTCCATTTTGACTGCCACTACACCGCCTTGTAATCCAAGACCTCCAACCACTTTAAGGAAGTGATCTATGTCAGGCGACAAGACGGGAGCTTGCTTTTTCATTTTGTCGGCTGCGAGGTTGAGAACAATATGCATGATTTGGCTGGCTGGCATGTGTCACGCTTCCAAACATATGAGCTAGAACCTGATACGTCGCAGTGATGTGGTATATTGTATGCAGAAGGAGGAGTGGGACGCCTATGGAAACAGGTTGCGGGTTATTTTTGTTTACTGCCGCTCCCATACCAAACCCACAGGGCTGCTGAACCCGGCAGTCGCCCCGAAAGTTCCCATGGACATATTGTACCTTCACATGGACACAACCCCTGGAGTCCTTGAAAGAACATCTCGAGACATTCATCAAACGCTGGTCAACGTACGTGCTCTACACAAGGATATGAATGTGTTTGTTTGCGGTCAAAAGCAAAGCTTGATGGTCTTTCCCTGTAATGACTGCAGCTCTTCCCTATTTTATCTGCGAAAGGCAGAACTCGCCGATCTGACCGAGGGGATGCATGGTCGTTGGGTTCGTGCGTGTGCATGCATTCAGCCGCTGACTGGTTGGTACACACGTATTTAACAACGATGCACAAATTCAACTGATAACACCGCTGTTTTTCAAGAATGCCGCTCAAGAGATACTCAAAACCACGATTGCTCCCATCTGTTTCACAGGGCTGGCAGAGTCACCTCACACTCGCTGATCACTCGAGGTCGACATGGAGGTCTCCAAGCCATCCATGCCAAATGTGCATGCTTGTCATTTCTCCATCACCACACCACACAGATAAATAAGCAAGAAGTAATGGGCTGAGGCTGAAAGAAAACAAGTATTTGCGTTGAAACAATACACCTCATTGAACGTCGTCTCTCAATCATTCAACATGCTGTTGTGGACCCCTGCATTTCTATACCTTTGGCATTGTGTCTCTGTACCTGCGCTCCAACATTGCCCAGATCAGTTAATGTTGCACCTGCTGACATTGAGCTACCTGATGCTGCAGCTTGTGGACAATATAGCACCTACAGCGTTCTCGTCGTACGTGTACGAGCTGGGAGAGCAGAGCATGCTGAAGAATTTGTTTCGGCGGATGTTCCAGCTGTTGGCACACGTGGATCAGCGCGGCGTCCTTTTGAACATCCCCAAGCATTCGGACGGCATCATCGATGTTGAGAGGACAGGCCCCATGGAGACGCAACTCAGAACACATGGACCAGGATCGTTCCCTTCGTCGTGGGGTCCCGTCAAAGGCTGATTCTTCCCTCATTCTTTGGTGCAATCGTGCACTTCCCTGTTCACATGTCCAATGAATGAGTGCACGCTCTTGGTTAAACCAGCCTTCCACAGGATTCCATGACATAGGGAAGAACCGTGGCCATGTGTTTTGAGTGGCTTTTTCATGGCGAACTTCCCTGTGCACACATGTATCACGGGTTCCCCAGTGCAGTGCAGCTGAGCGTTTACAATTTAGAAGACTTAGACCACTTTCTACCTAACTGCATGCTGGTTGCAAGAATGATTGCTGTTTGTAGAGCTCCGTAGTGTGCTGCTGTTGCTTGGTTGGCACGTGTGCCAGGCCAACTAGTTAGATTGTCTCTGGCCTGCCGCAATATGCTGGGTCTTCTTTGTTTGTTTGTTGTAGAACAAATCTGATGTTGCTCTGCTGTTTTCTTGGAGCCCCACCCATTGATCATTCGGTGACGATACCAGAACAGGAAAGGGCTTGCTACATGATTGCTCCGGCATGTGTGGTTCTGAATGAGCGGGCTTGTAATGTGTGAAGCTTTCACCGAATCCAAATTTGGAGAAAGTATATAAAGTGTCTTAATCTTGCATGTTACACGTATTACTCAACACGCATATCGGCGATAGCATTCTGACATGTACTGATCTATGAGAATAGTAGCAATGTATAGTGTGCGCTCACCGCGGGCCCCTCGCCGGCAATTGCGGCGCTGGCGGCAGACCTGGGCATCATGCATTGCCCGGAGGGAATCACGGTATGCGGCACGCCGATCAGCACGGACAGGTACGAGGCAGCGACCCTGGACGCCCGCGCGGACTCCGTTATCGCACAGATTCACAAACTCAGGGCCTTGCCGGTCAGTCTTCAGGCACACTTTGCCTTGCTCCGATCCTCCCTGTCCCTTCGCATGGCGCACCTCATGCGCACGGTGCCGTGGGGCTCCCTGCAACACAGCGTTGCGCGAGTGGAGGAAGCCATTACAACGGCCGCTGTTGCGCTTTTTCAGGTGCCTGTAACTGGAGCGCGATCGGTGAGTGCGATTCAACAGCTCAAACTCCCCTTGCGGCACGGCGGATTTGGGCTGCGCGACGCAACTTCGCTTGTCGCAGACGCGGCGCTGGTGGCGGGGGCCTCCAAAGCGCAAGCGGTTATGAAGGAAGGCCCGGATGCATGCAAGCCTTTCTCGAGTGTGACAAGGCCGGGGTTGTTGACCGCTTGGCAACGTGTGTTTGATGATGCATCCGAGGCATGCAAATGGGACCAGAGCGCGCGTGACCTGCCAACCGAGTTAATTGAAGCGGAGCTGCCCGGGGTTCAAAAGTCCGTGTCACGCCTCGTTGGCGATCGCTTGGGCGCGGCCTTCCTCGAAGCTTCCGACACTACCACCGCAGACGGTCGGCGCGCGGCGGCGCGTATCTGCAGTGCGTCCTGTGGACCTGCATCTGCATGGCTAACTGCGCTGCCCACCGCGCCCACTTTGCGATTTAGCAATGGAGAATTCTTTGCAGCGGGGCGTCACCTGCTCGGTCTAGGGGTGACAACGGCGGTGGATGTTCCGCCTTGCCACTGCACCGCCGGCGACTCCACGACACCGGACCACGCTCTCTCGTGCAACCGCAATGCAGGTGAGGCATCGATGCGCCATAACTACTGGGTTTCGGCCTGGCGCCATGCCATCCACCGTGCGGGCTGCGCGTCTAGCGTGGAACCGCAATACAGCAGCCTTGCAGCTGCGGGGGCGCAGGGGGCTGCTGGTCTTCGTCGCGGGGATATTTTGACTGTCTAGCCTGACGGCCGCGTCCGCGTCATGGACTGCGTTGTTACGCACCCAGTGGCCGCGACGTTTGTTCGCGATGCCGCAGAGGTTGCCGGATCCGCGGCAGCGAAGGCGGAGCTGCGGAAGCAACGAGCCTTCGAGGAGTTTGGGGAGGGCTCCGCTTACGACTTCATCCCACTCGCCGTGGAGTCGTTTGGCTGCATGGGCTCCGCCGCCTCGTGTTTCCTTTCGGAGCTTGGCGACTTGGCGGCAGGGGGAGGGAATCGGGTGTCCAAGGCTGCCTTCGTACGTGGCGTCTGTCGGGAGCTCAGCTGTGCTTTGTGCAAGGGCAACGCGCGCATGTACTACAAGTCCCTCTCTCGTATCGCCGTGAACGTCGGCTCGGACTTCCATGCAGGGTGTGATGCACCGCAGGAAGATCCCGGCGTGGCTTAGGTTGCTGGTTTTCTTGTGTGCTTTGTCTTACTTTGTGACATTGTTTTCATTGTTAGTTTCTGTGTTTTTTTTTTTTTTCCTGTTTTGCCAGCCCTGTCGCTTGTAGCAAGCAATTGCTTTACTTGGTAGGCGATTACTTACCATCCACGAAACCAAGCATCATAAAATTGTCCCAACAAACCAGCAGACACACCATGCAAACAATTGCTCTTCAAAACCCTCGAAAGCCAACAAATCAGGATACCATGATCAATGGCCAACGGTGAGAACTTTGTCCCTCACTGCCTACTGGTGATGATGATGTAAATAAAGAATGAGAAAGGATAGAAGAAGTGCCACTTTCAAGAACGACTATCTCAGACCACTCATTCGCGCAAAATCTTCAGCTTTCCGGCGGTGTCAAGGGCACATATTGTACATGCATGATTTCCTTCACTTCAAAAGTGTCCTCCTCGTTTGGCACACGTCTCACAAGAGATAACACCTGCATCGTCACACATAGCTGTCACGGGATAGCTGTGGAAGTGCCGGTGCAGCAAGCGGTGCACGCAGAACCTTGACACTGCAAAAAACAGCAGTGCCTTGCGACCAAAAATGCTGTTGCACACAGAAATATGACCTATTCAGAAGCAGTAGCTTTTAGAGAAAACCTGCATCATCTGACAAGGCATGATCAGCTCATCAAGTCAATCCAACTGCCGAAGTTTGAGGGTGGCTCATATGTCGTATACACTTGGCAGCAATGGAATTCTCCGCAAAACCCCGTACACGGACATACATGCATTGTAAGGAGCAGTTTACGTAGCCATGTCAACAACATCACATGTAGTGCATGGCATCAGATAAACAATTCTGGGGCTGAATCACGACTATTACAGCGCAACTGGTACAAGCATTTGACAGAGGGCAGACATTCTGCACCTGAGTATCACCCTGCTCGCCCACAGGAACCATCATCAGGCCGCCAGGTTTCAGCATCTTGCACAAATTCTTGGGCAGCCTAGCAGCCGCCGCGCCCACGTGTATCACATCAAACTTCATGCCCGACGTCTCCAGATCTGCATGCAAGCAAAACTCTCGGGCCTTCTGCATCACGTCGCCGTGCTGGAGACACTGTTTCCATAAAAATAAAAAGAGTTTAGAGTCATCAAGGCCTTCGCTGCAAATGTAACAGCGAGGTGCTCAATCAGCTGGACCTACTGTCCGTGATCACCAAGCATTTGTACGTTAGAGGCCCCGCTCGTGACGATGTGCCTGAGCGTGGAAACACAGCGGTTTGGAGCCACCCAGGCAGTGCGTCCAAAAGTCAACACCTTGGGCGAAAGAACAGCACACAGTGCATCACATAGTCGCGCTCCAAGTAGAAGCGTAAAATCTCGGCAGTAAATCGCCATGACACGCCTCGCAGAGAAGCATTCCAGCATTCCACACGCCTGCCCTTCCCAAAACACAAACTACGCACAGCATGTCCCAGCCTGATACCTCATTTCATGCAACCACAGATCTCACAGTCTGGTTTTGCATCGCGCTCATGGGACGCGCACCAGCCAGTGCGTTGCCATATCGGAGCTCGACCTGCTTCGAGTCCAGCAGCGCGCCGTCCGCTTTCCGAAAGTTTGCAACCGACGACTCCACCAGGGCTTTGTGCTTCTCGATGCCCAAAACGTACGCATCAGATTTACAGGCATAAGCAAAGCATGCCGTCAGATAGCCGGAACCCTGCAAACTTGCCCGCTGTTTCGTGACACGTGTTTCATTGCACACATCCCAAACAACAAGGATGCAACCCATGCAATGTGTACAACGAATACGTGCGCACAACATTCAGACGAAGAAGAAGAGGACATGTCAGGTCAGGCTATGGTAAGTCAGGCTGGTCCAGGTACGCTTGCCTCAGGTAATGGCAACGCTAGCACGGATTCCCAAGTAGTTCTTGGAGGTGCCAATGTCCATGTGGATGCGGTCGGGTTGTAACAAGATACAACATCATCGTCATTGGCGACCATAGTGCATACCGCCACCCTGTTGCAAGGTTTATGTAGCAACAGACCTAGGTTGTCAGCTTCACTACATCTCCTGGGTATGACGAGGCCTATCGAGACAATTGAAGCAGTCATATGCCAACATTCCTGGGTGAACGCACCGAGCCGACGTCGAGAACCTGCGCCCCAGGTTGCAGTTTGTTGCTGAGCAACTCCAACGCAGTGGCATGCATGTGTGGGGCGGATATCGTTTCAAAGAGGCCATTGGGCAGGGGACGGTCCTGCAAGCACTTCAGCACTCACTGCCTTCTCAATAGTCAGCACAGACTGGCATTCTCGGATACTCAATACGCTACTGGCAAATAAGGCAAGGCCCAACCTATGTGCCAACCACGAAATGCCATATCGCTTCCTCTCAGATACGTGGATCGCAGGCGAGGATCGCTGTTTGACCGAGTGAGCAAGGACGATGTGATGCAAGCGACCAAGAACCTCAATCAACATGAGGCGATGTCGTACCACGTACGCAAGAGTGGCCGGAACCGAGTCGTCGATGTAGTTCTTGCGGTCAACTCTCCTGAAGGCGTCCAAGCAATGAGGTGACTTCAGCCACCCGTCGCCGGCAAGGCGCTCCGCCAACTCTTCTTGTGAAGACATGCAGTCAACATACCCATGCGGTCTCCGCACGGTCGCAGCGGGTGCAGGTAGGCTGGGCAGGGACGCTCCAGACGAGACTCTAGGCCACACGCTGCCAATCAACACGGCACTGTACCGTCGCCCAACTGCGCCAGACACGTCAATACTCAAGCAGTCCTGCAGCGTCACCCAACGAGATACAACACACACCAGGCGTCAAATCGGTAAGTTGTTGCCCCAGCAAGGAGTCGCAATTCACTAGCATTGCACTACCACCCTGGGACAGGAATTGGCAAACTTTCACAACGTGGCATTTCTGCTTTGGGGCAAGGCACGCGCGTACGCCCACAGGTGCAAGTGGATGCGATTTCGACCATCCCTCAGAACGATAGCACATGGGATGCACGCACTTTCTAGGTCCTTTGTAAAGTATCCCCAGCAAAAGCGGCACTACGCAAGGGGGCGAACACCTGTAAACGCTTCAAACGTGAGCCTAAGTTGCGACTTGGTGCCGGATTCGGCCATAGTTCAAGAGACCGGCTCGCATGATCGAGTAGAGTGGCGCAAAAAGCTCAACACGTCTTAAGCGTTTACTCGCCTCTTCACAGCGACGCACATGGCCGTCGGGTTCAAGAGATCTGGTAAGCTTGAGCACGATCATGCACGTTGCTTCGCATGCACATTGACTTTATTCAAGACCGTTAAGCGCTTCTCAAATGCTGCATATAAGCATCATTCCTATGCATGGATACAACCCGATTACCCAATTTCAAGTGTTTACTCCGTAAACACGATTCAAAGTATAGCCATATGCCTAGCTGTATGCATCGATGCCAGGAAGTTGCTGCACAATCGTATAGTCCATGCCAGATACGCATACGTTGCACATACGTTACACCATACGTCCTAAGTGAATGACCTCGTCTCCAAGTGCACGACCCATAGACTGTGAAAATCACACAAAAATGATAGGTCATGCGATTAAAAATGCACGTCCGTTGCAACTGCGACGAGAAATACGTGCATGTGCTACCCAAACAACTCTCCGCACGGCTCGTACCACTTATACCGTTGCTGCGGCACGCATCCAAAGCAATCATTGAATGATTGGGGTTAGGAGACATCAACGGGACATCACAGAACATGCATAACCACTCTGTGCACATGGTCGCTGGATACTTGATGACGGGGTATGTACCTTTCGGTGTCAGGGTATCAGAACACGCTCCGGAACGAGCACCAACGCAAGCAGATGCTAGCGTCACCAAGTTGACTATGTCAAATGGAACTCACAACAACAAACGAGCAACTATATGCGACAATCCTGCCCAAGCTCTCGCCCATAAACAGCATCGTACATCTCGAGACACTCGTGGAAAGCGCACCTTTCGCACGGCACGGAGAAATAAACGCCCTTGACAGTAACAGCAGTCCGTTTCGAGCTACAGCAGCATGCATCAGGACATTTCCAGCACTTGAGCTGGAGAGGACAGACACTATGAGTAACGCTACAGCAGCTCTCAGCAATCTCGCAAGCATGTAGATATCCCCCGTTCAAGCCAGGCGAGTATCATGGGCTGCAAGTCCTGGTCTCAAGGCATTCTAGAAACGTTTGTTGTTCTGCACATGTTTAGCAGCTCACGATGCAAAATGCAATTGAGGCTAAATAGAGGCCTTTGTAAAGTTATATCCAACCAGTCTGCGTGACTCAGTTGAGTACAAATGCTTGTCAGTACGGGTCGAAAAATGCAGCGGGATCCGCCGCTTGCGCGTCAAGTAAATCCTGGAAAAGACGTATCTCGGCCAGACTTCGCCCCACTTCTCTGAACGACGCCCGGGAAAACGAGCTGTGCAATGTGGCTGTCTCCGGAACCATGCAGCTTGGGTTTTCTCCCAAGCCCCAGAACAAAATGCCACCATAAACAGCCACACAATATCGCCACGCACCATCGAAATCCTGGATCCTAACAAAAAACAGAACCACTAGCTTCATCATCCCTCCCGGATTTGATCATGTGACGGGCTCATTCTAGCCTGGGGCGAATGAGATTGATCAATTCCGTTGCTGCGTTTCTCTCCATGGACATCTGATGTATCAGGTATCGGCGATATTTTGAGCACCCATGATGGTTTCATAGGAAGTTGTGGGGTCTAAATGCAGAGGAGCTGTAGCTGTAGCACGGCGCCTGCAGTGCCTGACGCCCAACCTGTTTCCCCAACTCAAAAAGTAGTCGTCCGCGTTGTGTCAGCGTAAATGCCTTGTAAAAGAAAAGAAAACCAATACGCCAGTCCAAAAAAGCATGCTTTGTAGCATATGATGGTGTTGAAGACGCTGTCGCCATCGACGCCAGCTCTGGCAAGGGATGCGCTGGCGATGGTCATGGCGACGAAAGTGAAACCCCGTTCAGGTGAACGATCGCTTGCCACAAGGTATTGCTTGTTGCGGTGGATTTGTGCATCACGGCGTTGTGAATGCATGTGTCGTCGGCGCTGACGTGTTTCTGTGGTGCGTTGAGTAGTGTGCGTTCAATCAAGGCGGCAATTGCATGGTGCCGCATGATCGTTCATTCATTCAGGACCGTTCATTCGGCGTCAAATGTAAATGTGTACGGTGTATAGCTTGTATACTGGATATGGCATGCTGTTTGTGACAGTGGAAAACATGGACTGCGAACGTTGTTTGCGGTGGGTCAGATTGTACAATATGGCAAGAAGGGTAGCATCGTCGGTGGTGTCTGTGGATTGTTGATGCTCGACGCGATGCTCTGGGTGTGCAGACATGTTGGCGCGTGTGTTACAAATCGTTCCCATCGACGCCCTCATGAGGATGATCATCATGCATGTAGGCCAACAACGGCAGCTGCAACATCATCATAACAAGGCACATATGCAGAGCAACACGGGGCATCACCGATGCTGCCATTGACTGTCACGCCGTTCACCTAAAACATTGCTGGATGTTGATTGCAGATGCATTGAACATCTTTTTCCAGCACTGGGATCATGCTTGCAATGCACAACCACCCAATCACTGAAGTCACGACCCCTTTCACTAGAGAATGGCAGCAAATGACGGTGTTGTTCACGCTCGCTTTTGACTTGCACTAATACAGCCTAACGACCTCGATATTGCATCTGTTCAGCAGCTCAATGGCCTCATCACAGATGTTCAGGCACGAGATGAGTTGCATGCTCCGGAGATGCCTGAGGCCGCTGAGCTCCAACACGCCGAAATTGGTGGTGTGTGGGCACTCGACGGAAATCTAGGTGATGTTGGGCAGCTGGCCCAGGTGCTTCATCCCGTCATCTGTGATGCGGTCGCACCCATCCAGCCTGAGCGTTCGCAGGTCGCGAATGTTCGGCAAGTGCGGCAGTCCAGCATCGGTCAATCGGCTGCATTGAGCCAGGTTGAGTTCTTGTAACAGCACCAAGCGGCTCAGATGCCTGAGACCGTCCCCGTACAGCGCCGTGCAGCATGTGAGAGCAAGACTCTCGAGTGCAGTGCATCTACTGATGTACTTTAGGGCAGCATCGGTCAGCAGACTGCACCTCCTCAAGTGCAGGCAAGTGAGGGACTCCAACTTGCGCATGTGCCTGATGCCCGCGTCAGTCACCAACGAGCGACCTGTGAGGTCCAGGAAGTCGAGCGCAGTGAAGGCGCCCAAGCTGGACAGTGTTGCATCGGTGAGACGGATGCAGTCGCGGCAGATGAAGCACTTGAGCGACCGCGTGCAGCGTAGGTGCGCCATGGCTGCGCCTCCCAGCCATCTGCAGTGCATAGTGTCGAGGTGGACGAGCTCTCTGAGCGGGCCGAGGAACGCCATCCCGGCGTCTGTGAGCTTCTTGCAACCTCGCAGCTCCAGCGAGGTGAGCAAAGACAGGAAGCTGACAGCCGAGAGCCCTGCGTCCGTGAGCTGTGGGCACCAGCTGACATCCACACACTGCAGTTGTGTCAACCCTTTGAGTCGTGACAAGCCCGACTCCCACATCATTTGCTTGCAACCCCTCAGGTCGAGGTGAGTGAGGAATTGCAGGCGGCCCGCGTGTGAGAGAGCTGCGTCGGTCAGGGTTGAGCACCTCTGGAGCTCGAGGTGCTGCATGGAGGTGAGGGCAGTGAGATGTCCAGCAGCCGCGTCGGTCAGCGCACTGCACCGGTTCAGGCTCAACAATGTCAGCGCGCGGAGCTTGCTCAGGAAAGGCAAGCTTGCGCTGGTGAGCTGGCACCTGGCAACGTCCAGGTACTCCAGGCCAGTGAGCGAGGACAAGTTCTGCAGGCCTGCATCGGTGAGCCCGGCAGTAGCTCAGCGTCAGGTGCCGCAACTGCTTAAGCTGGCCCAGCTCGGATATCCCAGCGTCGCTGACATGGTCGTTGTTGCGAAGGACCAAGGTTTGCAGGGAAGGCAGGGCGGCGAGGTGCTCAAGCGATGAGTCTGACAGCTCGTAACATTCACGGAGCTTGAGCCATGTCAGTGTGTTGAGGGAAGAGAGCTGCGAGAAGCCTTCCCCCGTGAGCTCGCGACACGAGCTCAGATCAGGACTTCTGAGTGATAAGAGGGAAGTGAGGCCCGACACGTTCGTGTCAGACAGACGGACACAGCCAGGTAGGCTGAGTGACTGCAAGCTCCTGAGCTTGCTCAACGGACCGAGGCCATCAGAGAAGTCGCACGATGTTAGGGAGAGATGAGTCAAGGAAGTGAGGCTGGCGATGTTTGCCAGGGCCTCATCCGAGTGCTTGTCGATCCCGGCAGCGAGTTCCTTGAGGTTGCGGAGGCGGCTCAAGTCCCGGAGCTCTTCGTACATCTTGCTCGGAAGGTACAGGCTCCGCAGCTTGGGAACGAGTGCGAGCGGGCGCAGCCCATCACGGCTGAAGTTCAAGCACAGGCTGAGATCGATGTGCGAGAGCCTCGTCAGGTGAGCAAGAGGGTTCGGCTGTGGGAATGGTGCGTCGTCTGTGCCCATGGGAACACAGTCCGTGTCGACAACTCTGGATGGTTCCTCGCCCTGTTCGACCAGGACGGTGCCATTTGCCATGCTGCTTGCATTGCTGTCGGTGGTGTCGATGGCATCGCCTGCTGGGCCGTTGGCTGCCTGCATCTGATGGTCGCCTGCGAGGTTGGATGGCAGCGCGGCCTCACCCTCCTCTGCACCCTCTCGGTCACCCCAGCCATCTGTGTCCCACGGGAGCCTGGTGCAAGCTGGCGCCAGAACCAGCCCTTGCACACGGTCGCACGCATGGTAGGGCGGCACTTACTCGTTGCTTTCGAGCATGATGCTTTTGACGAGGTTGAGCAGTACCTTACGCCATGTTTTGCAGACCAGCATGATCCTTTTTTTATCTACAAATTCAGCACGCCCGCGCGATGGCGGGAAGAGGTTCTGGAAGATGCGCGCCAGAATCTCTATGGGCAGCGCTAAGATGTTCTCGGTCGCGGGCGCCTGCACAGGATAAGCCACCGAGATAAGAGCACTTGTCGTCGGCCGGTGAGGGACGACTACAATGACAAGATGCTCTACTGACAGCCCAGGGCTTTTCAAAGCGTAACTTTGGATAGTTGCATTCCGGTGGAGTCTAACTGCAGCATCTGTCTTGGGATACGGATGGAAGAAAGCGGTTTTCTCTTTGTGTGTCTATGGCTTTTTGGGTTGCCCAACAGGACCCCAGGGCTCATATATTGCATCTGACAGTCGGTGCAGTGCTCGCCTTCAGCGGCATGGCGTGACTTCTGAGTGATTCGTTTATTCATTAGATCACTTAAACATCTGCTACGCGGTGTTTCCTCTTTGCGAGTGTGAGACTGTTGACAAGTTGCAGCCTGAGCTGTAGTTCCAACTACTAACACACCATCAGGACATGAGTGTTTAAGCTAAGCGTCACGCCATATACTCATTGCCATGAAAAATCTTACTGGTATTCATCGAGTACCCATTCTAGGTGGACTATGTCTGAGCACACTATGGCATGCGGTGCACTGGTGGCATGTAGTCACAGGGTTGGTCACAGACATCGAAGCAGAACGTTTCCCTCCTGCACAGCATCCGACAAAACAACAAGCAAACCAGTTTGTTGTCCCACTTCTCTATTGCCTTGGAAATACGCCTGCAATAGGCTGTGATGAAGCTTGGCAGCTGATTTGTAACACAGGTGCATCGTACACAATTGATGCCACCAGACAGTATCGCACACCTCCCTCCCTCCTCCACGAGCCATGCGTGCCATCCTGTTTTGGTCCATATCTAGTGATTTCAAACTCTTAGGTTGGTTCCTGCACACCCAACACCGTGGCTCGTACGAGTGCGTACTGAAATGCAAACCCCCTGAGAGCAGCCGTGAAGCCAGACACTTCCGACAGGCAGTGTGCCCCTCATTTTGACCTGGAACGCCTCCGAGATGGAAAGTGTTGATATGGTCATGTAATACGTTTCATTTTCATCCATCGCGTGCATGCACCTAGAATTAATCGGGGCGTCTTACAAAGTGCAACGTCACCAGTGGTATGTCGTGCGCTGTATATCAAGGCACTACAGGACCTATGGACGTCACATCTGTATAAAGATGATCTCAGTGAACATTTTATGAGGGATTTCTGGCAACGCTTTCGGCTGTATAGCCGTTTTCGGAAAGTACAAAGTGCAACGTCACCAGTGGTATGTCGTACGCTGAATATCAAGGCACTACAGGACCTATCGTCACATCTGTATAAAGATGATCTCAGTGAACATTTTATGAGGGATGGCTGGCAACGCTTTCGGCTGTACAGCCGTTTTCGGAAAGTTCCCCTCAAGACACTCGCGAGTTACACAGACCTGTTGGTCGCAAATCATCTCCAGAACCTTGGTTGCACTCGTCGACTCCGTGTCTTCCATGAAGAAACCAATGTCAACAAATATTCCATTTAATGTGGTCAGATATCCACAACATTGGGCGCAACGCAAATGCATTGAACTCCGACTGACGAAGTGTCGTGCTAAGTTTGCTATAACGCACCTTTATCACCAAATCGACGACCCTTGAGTAGATTGTATGAATATTGTTTGACTAAGGGCATGCTTCATTTGCGGGCAGTTCTCTCTTGAGAAAGCATGGTGATGGCAGGTCGATAATACGGAATGAAGCAGAGCCCGAGCATTCCTTGGTTATTCATCACCTGGGAAGATGCTTGATGAGGCTTTGTAAACGATACTGTTGCTTATCTGTAAACGTACCTCTTTTCCCAGCCTGCTTGGCAGTCCTGTCATGTTTGGAAACCTGTCGAGATATCTGGACATAGGATGCCACGGAATGTTCCACCACTTACTTATTGCAGGTTATCCTTGAGGCCCATGAGCAGAAAGAAGTCGTGCAGAGGTGATTGACCCTCCCGTTCCCCTTACAAACACGGTGCTTCCAAAGCCCATCCAAACCTATACAATCACTACTTTCATGGTGTGTGTTACAAGCGACAGGGCCGGCAAAACAGGGGGGAAAAAAAAAAAACACAGAAACTAACACTGAAAACAATGTCATAAACTAAGACAAAACACACAAAAAACCAGCAACCTAAGCCACGCCGGGATCTTCCTGCGGTGCATCACACCCTGCATGGAAGTCCGAGCCGACGTTCACGGCGATACGAGAGAGGGACTTGTAGTACATGCGTGCGTTGCCCTTGCACAAAGCACAGCTGAGCTCCCGACGGACGCCACGTACGAAGGCAGCCTTGGACACCCGGTTCCCCCCCCCTGCCGCCAAGTCGCCAAGCTCCGAAAGGAAACGCGAGGCGGCGGAGCCCATGCGGCCAAACGACTCCACGGCGAGTGGGATGAAGTCGTAAGCGGAGCCCTCCCCAAACTCCTCGAAGGCTCGTTGCTTCCGCAGCTCTGCCTTCGCTGCCGCAGATCCGGCAACCTCTGCATCGCGAACAAACGACGCGGCCACCGGGTGCGTAACAACGCAGTCCATGACGCGGACGCGGGCCGTCAGGCCAGACAGTCAAAATATCCCCGCGACGAAGACCAGCAGCCCCCTGCGCCCCCGCAGCTGCAAGGCTGCTGTATTGCGGTTCCACGCTAGACGCGCAGCCCGCACGGTGGATGGCATGGCGCCAGGCCGAAACCCAGTAGTTATGGCTCATCGCTGCCTCACCTGCATTGCGGTTGCACGAGAGAGCGTGGTCCGGCGTCGTGGAGTCGCTGGCGGTGCAGTGGCAAGGCGGAACATCCACCGCCGTTGTCACCCCTAGACCGAGCAGGTGACGCCCCGCTGCAAAGAATTCTCCATTGCTAAGGCGCAAAGTGGGCGCGGTGGGCAGCGCAGTTAGCCATGCAGATGCAGGTCCACAGGACGCACTGCGGATACGCGCCGCCGCGCGCCGACCGTCTGCGGTGGTAGTGTCGCAAGCTTCGAGGAAGGCCGCGCCCAAGCGATCGCCAACGAGGCGTGACACGGACTTTTGAACCCCGGGCAGCTCCGCTTCAACAAACTCGGTTGGCAGGTCACGCGCGCTCTGGTCCCATTTGCATGCCTCGGATGCATCATCAAAGACACGTTGCCAAGCGGTCAACAACCCCGGCCTTGTCACACTCGAGAAAGGCTTGCATGCATCCGGGCCTTCCTTCATAACCGCTTGCGCTTTGGAGACCCCCGCCACCAGCGCCGCGTCTGCGACAAGCGACGTTGCGTCGCGCAGCCCAAATCCGCCATGCCGCAAGGGGAGTTTGAGCTGTTGAATCGCACTCACCGATCGCGCTCCAGTTACAGGCACCTGAAAAAGCGCAACAGCGGCCGTTGTAATGGCTTCCTCCACTCGCGCAACGCTGTGTTGCAGGGAGCCCCACGGCACCGTGCGCATGAGGTGCGCCATGCGAAGGGACAGGGAGGATCGGAGCAAGGCAAAGTTTGCCTGAAGACTGACCGGCAAGGCCCTGAGTTTGTGAATCTATGCGATAACGGAGTCCGCGCGGGCGTCCAGGGTCACTGCCTCGTACCTGTCCGTGCCGATCGGCGTGCCGCATACCGTGATTCCCTCCGGGCACATGCATGATGCCCAGGTCTGCCGCCAGCGCCGCAATTGCCGGCGAGGGGCCCGCGGTGAGCGCACACTTGAGCGGCTGCACGCGCAAGCCAACGCTCGCAACCCCTTCCGCCCCTGTGAGCGCGAGAAACGCGGCACGCAGCGCGTCCACTTTGCCAACTAGGCTGATGGCGATCGCCATTGTGGCGACGGTGGGCGCCGCTGCTGAGGTGCGCTCCAGGATCTGTTGCAACACAAGGGCAAAGAGCAGCATGGCCAATGTGTCGCCATGGCGCACCCCCATGCATGACTGAATCGGAGGAGTGCCCGCCTGCGCTCCAATAACATGCAGGTTTGTAGGGGCGCCGTGCGACCACTGAACGTACGCCAACAACGACGGCACGTGTTTCTGTACCGCCTTGAAGAGCGCCGACCGGTCCACTGTATTGAAGGCGTCTGCCATGTCAACGGTCAATAATGCCGCCTCGGAGTCGGACGCTAGCGCTGAGCGGACGGCGTGTGCAAGGGCCTCTACTCCTCCAGAAACGCCCACCGCGAGCTGGAGAGGCGCAAGTGCACGACCAATTTTCTCGCACGCGGTCATTGCGCATAAGCCTGCGAGGCGGTATAGCACCTCCCCTATCGCAATGGGCCTTGCCCCACCGTCGGGCTGTTGCAAGCCCACGAGGGACGAGTCTAGCAGCGACGGATGGCGCGGGAGTTTGCCCGCAAGCATGTGGTTGATGAATTTTAGGGTGGCATTGAAGGCCTCGGATGAGCCTTTCACCGCAGCTAGCACGTGCTCGTACGTCATGCCGGTGGGCCCACCTGCCGAGCCGCGTTTGGCCTCGAGTCGCTCTAGAGCGCGCTTGAAAGTGTCCTCGTCAACGCGAAGCGGCGGAGTGTTGTCCTCCAGCGGGGCCGGGGGCTCAGCGAATGGATGTTTCTCGCGCAGGGCCGCGATGACCTCAGGCAGACGGGTATCAGCCAGGGGCGCTGACGCCAGCATACGTGCGGCACGTGTCACACTGCCGAGCGAGCATGCGTTCCATACGCAACGCCATGATTTGTTCGGCTGACAGCTTGCGGCGCCGAACACGCGGGATAGCCACCTCTCGCTCATCCGTGACCTCGTCATCGTCCTCGTCCTCAAGGGCTTCGCCCGCCTGTATGCGTGCCATGCGGGCCAGTGCGCGCCAATTGCGCCTGTGTGACCCGCGGCTGTCCGCCAGCGCACGTCGCGTAAGGTCCGCGAGGACATCCAAAGCAGCGCAGACCTCCACGGACGAGCGGGAGTCGTCAGCGCGCTCGACATTGTCGTTGACGTTCCTGACTGCGCACGCAAAGGTGCGGCTCCACTGCGTGCGGACGGCCGTCGGCACTGTTTACAGAATTATGATACGCGCGGTAGGGCGGCGGGCTGGCGTTTGGTGGTTGACGGCGCGCAAGGCGCCTGTGCGTAAGCGTGCGGCCGGTGTGCTCGGCGGTCGGCCACGTCCGCGCGTCAATGGCGCTGGTGACGCGCGGCGCTGTTGCTGCTTGACGGACGTTCCAGCACTGGGGCCGGCAGCAATTGGCGTGGGCAGCGCATTGATCAGCATCGGCGTGGGCGGCGGCGGGGGGGCGGCCCGCGGCATTCGAGCCGGGGCTGGCACAGTCGGGAGTTGTGAAGGCATGACGGCAGCAGCTGGATGCGCATTGAATGCGGAGCGAGCGGTGCTCAGTGCCGAAGGGGCTGAGGGGGCCTGGGCGCGGCGCTGCAGTGGCATCGGCAGGGCGCTTCGGGGCTCACCGCTGACATGGGGGACGGGCGCAGTCGGCGGCAGCGGAGTGGGCTCAAGCAGCGGCGGAGAGCGGCGTGGAACATCGTTACCAACATTTTGCCGATGCGGCAGTGCACGAGGGCGCAGGTGAGGGCCCCGCGGCAGCACTGGCGGCTCGACACGGGTGGGAGCCGCATCGCAAGCTTGCCGCTGCGACCGAGCCAACAAAGCAGCCGCATGCGGTGCAGACGCTGCTTGGCATGTTGGCCACGCTGACAAATCGTCGCTCGGCAAGCAGGGGGGACTATGTCTCGTCCCTGGGCTACCAGGCAACTGTGCAGGCTGCGTGCCGCCATGAGATAGACGCGCCTTCACCGCGCGCGACAACTATAATTGCTGGAGCGCAGGCGCGCGACAGCGCTCGAGCGGCGGTGACAAGTGCCTCGCAGCGCTGGCTTTCTTGCGGTAATAAAGCAGCGACATTGCGTGCCAGGCTGCGTGTGGCGTAAACATCTGCCAGACACACCCGTTTGCATGCCGGCAAAGGGTTGCTGGGCGGACCTTGTGGCCCATGTTTGCGGGCAAGCGCAATGTCTGTTGGCCGCGGATGGGGTGGCGGCGGAGGCAGCGCCTCTCGCAGCGGCTGCGCGGCCCGAGGTGTTTGCGAGCTTTGTGTTGGAGAGGCGCACGCGGGGGTGACGTGCGGCGGTGAGGGGGGCAAGACCCCATCCTGCGGAGGAATCACGGACGATACCTCGGCCGAGGGCACATTGGGACATTGAGTCGGGGAGGCGCGATCCGGGGTCTCCGACGCTGGCGGAGCTGACAGCGACGTGTCGCGCACGACCATATCCCCAGCCGGCACGAGGCTGGATTGGTGGTGCGCCCGGAGGTGATCCAGCAGGTGCGTCTGCACATTGAAACTGGCCGCGCAGTGGCGCTCAGGACAGACAAAAAGGGGCGCCGGTGTACCCCACTCCGCTGGCAGTGCGTCACTCATGCTGTGCTACCACGCACCTGCACAAAAGGCAGAGACAGCACAAGGAAACTCAACACCGAGAACCCACTGAAATAATAGAAAACGGCCGAGGCGAGAAGAAGCATTGAGGCACCACGACCAGTAACACAACAAGCAAAAGCAAAGAAGCCATACAGGCACCTTAAGGGGCCAAGGACAAGCAAGCAGGAAGCAAAGCGCAAGCGCAAAGAAACCCTGACTAGCACGGCAGAACCAACAAACAAGCACGCAGCGAAGGCTGGCTGCAGGAAAACAACGAAAGACACAACGAAAGCAAAGGACTTAAAAAAATAGCGACAGGGTGCTACTTTCATGGTTCTTGTACAACTTTAAGAAGCTCAAGAATAATGCAATTTCAGGGTCTCACATCGACTGCATCATATGCTAAGCCAACAAACAGCCTCGCTGTACGCCCGAAATGGGTGACACCTTAGTTTATGTTCGAACAAAGCAACAACAGAAGTGTATCCCAGTACACAGCAGGATAGCAGGCACTAGTGGTCCTACATGCAGAGGGTACATACACTTGGACTTTTTGCACG
>NW_028323739.1:0-31930 GCF_984573655.1 Nuphar pumila | reverse complement strand
TTCGCAAGGAAACTTTGTGAATACCCCCCAGCAAATCGCCAGTGTCTTCAAGACACATTATGCAAAATTGGCAAGTCCATCGGAAGATCCCGATTTTCTTCAAGACCATCGGATTCTGATAGAAGCCGACTTTCAGAATTGGCAAGAAGAGGGCAAGGACGTGTTCCAGCCAGAGTTGGATGAGGAGTTTACGGAAGAGGAGATCAATGGCGCCATAGATCACCTTCCGCTACATAAATCGGCCGATAGCGATGATATTACAGGCGAACTGATCCGAAATGGTGGAGGAGAATTGAAAGCCCTGCTGTTGTCTCTGCTGAACCGGGTTTGGCGAAATGAAAGTGTTCCCACGAAGTGGGGGACTGGGATTATAGTGAGTCTGTATAAAGCTGGAGATTCCACTGACCCAGGAAACTACCGGGGAATTACGCTCATCTCAATCATCCGCAAGTTGTTTAGCACCATGGTCCGGTTACGGCTTGAAAAAACGGTGGGACTTCATGAGTCCCAATGCGCTTTCCGGGAAGGACGTTCCTGCATCGACCACATCTTTACAATGGCTCAGATGGTGAATGAGTCAGGTGCAACAAAGCAGCCCCTTTATGCTTTTTTCCTGGACATTAAGAAGGCTTACGATGTGGTCTGGAGGGAAGGTCTTTTCTACAAACTGAAAGCTAAAGGAGTAAAAGGCAAGATGTGGCGGGTCTTGCTAGACTTGTTTTCAAAGTCACAATCCTCGGTCCGCATTGCTGGCGAGATGTCGGAGTCGTTCCCATTGATGGTAGGCGTCGGCCAGGGTGACCCCCTCTCCACCTTACTTTTCGACATCTATATCGACGATCTGCTGGAGTCGTTGCATACGGCAGGCGGTCCCAAAGGAGTTTGCGTTGCACAAGGGGTCGAGGTCAGGGCCCTCACATACGCGGACGACCTTAATGGTCTGACACTGAACCCCCAGGACTTGCAGGTCAGTATTGACCATGTGGCTGAATGGTTGAAACGCTGGCGTATGCAAGCAAATAAGCTAAAAAGTGTGGTGATGGTGTTCCATCCCAAGGAAGGTGAATCAGCGAGCGTCCCAGCTGAGCAGCGATTGAACACCTGGACACTGGACGGACACGCTCTGTCGCAGGTGCAATCATATAAGTACTTGGGAGTTTGGTTCACAGAAAGCGGATCTTGGGATTTACATGCAAGCCAAGCACTGGGCAAAATGCGAGCTGCCTTGGGGTACTGGAGGCCACTGCTAGCTTGTCATCGTATCCCGATAAAAACCCGCGCAATGATGATCCAAACCTTCATCTATAGCTCAGTTCTGTTTGGTAGTGAGGTCTGGTCAACCTCACAAGTCAATAGACGCTGCTTTGACGTCGTCGCAAAGGAGGCGATGCGAGCAGTGATGGGATTGCAGTGTTCAGAAGTGGCCTCAGAAGTCTTGTTCACAGACTTGGGCCTACTGCCCCCCTCGCTTCTAATGGATGCCTCTAAACAATGCTATGACAAGCATCTGTCCACTTTACAGGGAACTCGATGGTGTAAACTGGCAAAAGCGAATCGTTTCCCGGGGCACAGAGCAGTCGGACGCCCGAGGGTAGGGGCCAATTGGCAAGGAGAGGTGCAGAAATTTTCAGCGGACATTTGCCACGACCTGAATATCTCTGACATCTTCAAAGCCCCTACAAAACAGCAGGTCGCTAGGCGAATCTCCTCCAGATCTCAAGGGGGAGTGCGTGTAGTGAATGTGCCAGTGCTGGAAGCAGAGGCGTTGCCTACTAATGAGGTTGATAGGCAACACCTCCTTGACAATATCTGGAGTTGGTACTTAATTCAAGGGAAAGCCAGATATGTTGCATCGCCGCATTCTGCGGTGCCATGGAAGTGGACGTGCATCGGTGAACAACCACGCAGGCTTGCACCATATCTGTCAAGTTTGTCCTCTGTTCGGGCTCGTACTATCATGAGCGCTAGGAGTGGTAAGCTGTTTGCCCTGCGAAGCCGACTTCAAAATCAGACTTACGAGTTTGTGGATCCCGTACAGTATCACTGCAAGGACTGCGATGAGCATTTGGGGGATGCTCACACAGGCTGTGTTCACTGTACCGTGGATTGTCCCATCTTGTGGCCAAAAATAGACCAATTTCTTGAAACGGTTGGAGGTCTTGGATTACAAGGTGGGAATTTGGCAACTAAATTGGAATCTCTGTTGGGAGTTGATCTCCTGACAAAGATTTTGAGTGTGGGTTGCGACGATCTCCAAAGGAATTGACGGGTCGTTTTTGGTCAGCCGTGGCTGACCTCCTTTCTTGCAGGGTACAGGACGAAGAGGATGAAGACATGTCAGGTCAGGTTATGGTAAGTCAGGCTGGTCCAGGTACGCTTGCCTCAGGTGATGGTAATGATAACTCTGATTCCCAAGTAGTTCTTGGAGTTGCCAATGTCCATGTGGATGCGGTAGTGTTGTAAAAAGATACATCATCATCATGTGCCGTGGTGTGGACACTCAGGTATTCAGAAAACACTGAACCTAGTTCAACGTCAGTTCTGGTGGCCTGGCATTACCACCGATAGAAAGAACTACGTCCAATCATGCTACAGTTGTCAAAGTGATAAGCCGGATAGGCGCAAGAGAAGACCTCCGCTTACACTAATTGAATCGCCCAGCACCTGCTGGAGGACGATAGGCGTGGATCATATCACGGATCTGACCCCAACCAGTGAAGGGGGTTACAATGCAATCGTAGTATTCTGCTGTCATCTCAGTAAGATGGTCAGACTGATTGCAACGCACACCACTCTCACAACCCAAGGGTTTGTGAAGCTGTTCTTCAAAGAAGTATTTCCTCATTATGGGTTCCCCACAAAAGTAGTCAGTGACAGGGGACAGCAGTGGAACTCTCAGTTCTTTAAGGCCTTGTGGGATGCAGCAGACATCCGGCTAAGTATGAGTACAGCCTACCACCCACAAACCAATGGGCTGGTAGAACGTACTAATGAGGTAGTGGAGACAGCTCTAAGGCATTATGTGGGCGCAGATCATAAGGATTGGAACGATAAACTGCCCTTCATTGAGTTTGCCTTGAATGACATGTACCGTGAAACCACTGGAAGTACGCCGTTCAAGATGAACAGAGTTACGGTACCGTTAGCACCTTTTGAGGCCGTGAAGAAACGGATAGCTCATAAGGAAGGTATTGCAGCACCCAGTGCAGAAGTAGCCAGTTGGGTGGGCATGTCATCACCAGGTGCCAGAACCCTTCTACAAGCCCACGAGGAGTTTGCCAGGGCTAGACAAAGTGTCCATTGGGCTAAGTGTAAAATGAAGGAGGCTTATGACAAGCAGGGGGTGGTACGCCATGAGTATGTAAGAGGGCAACCAGTTTGGATGAGTACTCGAAATATAAGGCTACGACACCCAGCTTAAGGCACAAGTTCAGTCCCAAGTTTGTAGGTCCAGTACAAGTGTTAGAAGTCAGTGAAAATGGGTCTACAGTCTTATTAGACCTCCCAGCCAGTCTACAGATACATCCAAGAGTTTCAGTAGCCCTAGTTAAACCATACATACAAAGAGAGGGAGCAGAAGTTACTCCAGTGTGGGTGGATGGGACTGAGGAGTGGGAAGTGGATGCCATCACTGATCATAACGCAGTCAGTTCCAGATCTAAGAAGAAGAAAGGCCTAGTTGAGTTTCAGATAAGGTGGAAAGGACATGCAGAGCCTTCCTGGCATGAGTTCTCTGATTGTGAACACAGTTTAGAAGTAGTGCAGAAGTATCTGGGTAGCTGCATCCAGCAAGTCAGAATGAAAATATACAAAGTCCTGACCCCTTTAGAGAAAAGCTGGTTGGCAGGGGTATATCAGCAGGAAGCCTTATCTGCATAGTCAGTACCTTATCACTAAGTTCCCATATACATGCAGGGAACCGAGGAGGAGCAGCTCGAGCGAGCCATCAAGATCTCCTTGCAGTCTAAGTCAGTTGAGGATTTCGCCCGAACCAGCGGGGAGTACTACGGGCCGTTGTCTCAGTCCGAAGTTGACAGTAAAGTATCCAGTTTCCGCGAATTACTCGCAGAGTCATCAGTTATCTCCCCAGCAGCTCGAGGAGCACCCGGACGTCAAGTTCATAGCTGACGTCCGCAGTCTCGAGCAAAACCTGCTCGACGCGCTGAAAGCGGGGCACAGGTTGGGTTTCCTCACCCACAGTATGGACCTGATGGAGCAGGTCCAGCAACAGTCGGCTTGCTTAGTCGAAATCCAGCAGCAAAAGTGGCTGCAGACGCAGCTGGACCCAATGCTGCTAGTACGTCACGCCCCCAGAGGCTCGAACCAGCCGCAGTTGCCGCAATCAGGTCGCAGATAGCGAATTTGCGTGGGCTGGGCCTCGCAGCAGCCGCTTACCCAACTCCCTCAGTCGAGGAGTTGGATGAAGTAGTAGCGGATATCGGCGGGGATGTGACCCCAGAGTACGGGTCTGAGCCCGAGTCAAGTCATGTGGACTCCATGGCGGAGCCCCCGGGAGTTGTGGAATCTTATTATGGCAGTGATGATAATGAGTATTCGGATGATATCCCGGAAAACAACTGGCCACAGATTTGATTCTCCAGTATCAGTTCAGTTTCATACAGTCAGTTTCAGTCTTCGATGTTTAGCATGTGAACTCATGTAAATGTTGCTTAAGTAAGTTGTCATCCTCCATAAGTTCAGTTTCATTGCACCATGTGTTGTATTGGCATATGACACAAGTCGCATTGAGGGGGTGATGTGTTATGACAGGATGAGTTTAGTCCTGATAAATAACTACAGTTAAGTAAAGTATCCTGATAATATTCAGGAGGGGCACAGTATAGTTCAGTGCAGTAAAGTCCCCTCTCGAAAGAGTACCCGAGAGCTGACGATAGTGACCAGTTAGTGACCAGTGACGTCACTCGAGGGATAATCAGTGCAGTAGATTCGCTGGGGTCTGAGGTCGGATGTGCGGTCCCCAGAGGGGATGCTCAGAGACGATTCGCATATAAGAAAAGTACAGTACAGTTTTCGGGACTTCTTCCGGATCTGGGGCTTGAGAGGTAACTCAAAGGTCTTTAATTGCGATCGTTTGGCTTGCGAATCTGCTACCTCTTTCGAGGTTATCTTCAGTCTGTGTAATCAGCATAAACCGAACCATTAAGTTGTATCTAGTATTGTGCTGCCATTACTGGAAGTCCAATGGGGGCAAGGCAGACGCAATCCATGAGAGCTGGAATGGAGCACACAAGCCCATGTTCATGCAACAGATGCCTGATGAGCTGTAGACACTCTTGGTGGATAGTGGGCGCATAAGGTTACGTGAACCTGAAAAAGCATATCCAGCACTAACTTATTCGCCAGGTCACTTGAAACCCAGCACATTGTACTGCTGCTGCATGTCTGTGCTATGACACATGGACCTGGCCTTGGCAGACAGCTCATTGTAGGTGTGCTTCTTGCCCACAAACTCGCTGACGTAAGCATGGCGCAACGCGTTGATGGTGCAGGGCTTGCCAATGTGCTCGCTGAACACCTTGCGGATGAATGCACCGTAGGCGCTCTCGCTCATGCCTGTGTCGGCGCGGCCAACAAATAGCCGAGACCTCGGATACAGCTTTAGAGACTGACGAATCTCGCTGGTCAATTCTGCGGGTATCCGCTCGTGCATCGAGCCAAACCTTTTGGCCGTCTTGAATTGCTGCAGAGTGAGAGTGGCGGCACCTTTGGGCGGCAAGGTGATATAGTTCCCCTTGTATGACGCGGGGACACGTCCCGAGAACACCTGCAGGTCGTTCAAGTCCAGCCGCTTGGGAGGGATATCGATCATCTTGCGAAGAAGCAAGTAGTGCTGGCTCAGCCGAGGAGAGGTACAGCGCACAGTCTTCAGCTTCCTTAGCGCCTTGCGAATCTCGGACGACGTCGCCATCTTCTTTCGCTGTGCGGCAGTGATGGTTGTTGTTACAGAAGTAAGTGGAAAACGTAGGGGTTCCTACGTCTGCAACGTAAACCTCGATAGGGATGTTCAGCAATGGGACCAAACACCCTTAACATCAAAGAAGTCCCGACCGAAGTCCCTGATACGTGATTTATTCTGATAGTGCCTCCAGGCATCTCCCGTAGGAGACCGACCTCCGAACCCTGGACCTCCCATTGCTGCTATCTGATTCCCTATCGAGGATGACTCAACATACGTCTAGCGACGTCTTCAAATAACAGTTGTCTCCACGCACCTGACGCTCCGCCTCGTTCAAGTGCGTTAGAACATCCAGCCACGGCTGGCGGGCGTTGGCATGCTCCTTGGCAAAATTGGGGCTGCGCTTGAGGACAGAAGAGATCGCAGTCACGACACCTTTCTGGCTTGTGAGAGATTTGGGATATCTTTTCGCGATCAGATCGGATGTTCTGCGAACATCGACCAGCACATCCAGCAAAGGCTTCCCCGTCAATTCGGCGAGGTGCGTCAGCTTGAGGCGATAGGTCTTCTGGGACGTTTCGGACAAATATTCCTCCTTGGTGCCTGCTGGTAGACCGAGGTTCTTCAGCAAATCATCTGACTCCTTCTCAGATTCCTTCATCGTAGCGGTATGGGCTATTACACTCCTCTACACCACTTATGAGACGGTGCTCCTAGCTCATCGGGTGACATACGTGCATTTGGCTAAAGGGGGGGGAATGAACTGATGTAAAGGCACTGTTTGTAGGTGTATGGTAGGAACAAATCATCATGGCAGACACAATCTCCATCAACCAAGCATACGAGCTCATGCGCAGCAGCAGCAAGATCGAAGGCCTTGCCAACACATTCAAGCAGATCTTTGAGAATGTAAAGCTGCCCAAGGACAAGCCATTGGAGGAGTACGTCACCTTCATTGCCAACTCCCCGCTGGCATGGATCTGCGGTCGCCCCGAAGAATGGACCACCAAGAACACTCTAGTGAAGGCCAAGGACTGCATGTACTTGCTCCACAAGATCGAACCAATTGCCCAACAGATGTCCGCGAAACTGAAGGACACGCGCGAAAGGCTGAAAGAGGCGTTCAGCGATGAAGCTCTGGCTAAGGTCATAGCGGAAAGGAATGCACAAAAGGAGGAGAAAGTCGCGGAAGCGCTTCTCGCGGCTTCGCTGGCGGATGGCGATGGCGAAATTGATGCGGACGAAACAAGTGACACGCCGCTCGCGGTACACGACGAAGGTGGGCAGAGGTCGATGGCGAAGCAGATGGCGGTTACAGCGAGCATACACGCTTCTCAGTACGCAGGATCCGAGCGGCGTGTATCGCGTTCTGTGAGGCTACTGGGCGCAATGGACTGGCTGCGTACATGCGAGCTACGTGGGACAACAACGCAACCATCCTCCCCGACGAGGCGGACATGCTGGAGGAAATTGTGCCAAAGCTCCTCGATGGCGAGCTGGAAAGGACAGTGTGCAGCGCGATAGTCAAGGGATCATTTTGAGAAGTTTGAGAACGGTTGACTGTAGGCTTTTTGCTTTTTGTGTGTTAGCAGCAGCACTCATTTTTTGTTGCTCACGTAAGCTGCAGTTCACGGACACCTCTGCTCAACATCCTCACTTCGGTGGCGCAATCTGATGATGAACTGTCGTCTACCGTAATGGCATCGACATCAGCAACAGGCATTTTCGCTTCCAAGCACTGATACATCGCCATCACGAGCTCAGCGTCACTACTACTTGAGGGACTATGGAGCTTAGGGGCAAGTAGTGGCAATACACAGAAAATGTCGACATTTATGGTATCATTGACAATGAAAATATGCCTATACCCTATCAATGGTACCTAAGTGAGCTTAGGGGCAAATAGTGGCAATACCAGAAAATGTCAACATTAATGGTATCATTGATAATGAAAATATGCGTATACCCTATCAATGGTACCTAAGTGAGCTTAGGGGCAAATAGTGGCAATACCCAGAAAATGTCAACAATAATGGTATCATTGATAATGAGAATATGCCTATACCTCATCAATGGTACCCAAGTGAGCTTAGGGGCAAATAGTGGCAGTATCCAGAAAATAGCAACAATATTGCGTCTGTGATGATGATGTATCTTTTTACAACACTACCGCATCCACATGGACATTGGCAACTCCAAGAACTACTTGGGAATCAGAGTTATCATTACCATCACCTGAGGCAAGCGTACCTGGACCAGCCTGACTTACCATAACCTGACCTGACATGTCTTCATCCTCTTCGTCCTGTACCCTGCAAGAAAGGAGGTCAGCCACGGCTGACCAAAAACGACCCGTCAATTCCTTTGGGAGATCGTCGCAACCCACACTCAAAATCTTTGTCAGGAGATCAACTCCCAACAGAGATTCCAATTTAGTTGCCAAATTCCCACCTTGTAATCCAAGACCTCCAACCGTTTCAAGAAATTGGTCTATTTTTGGCCACAAGATGGGACAATCCACGGTACAGTGAACACAGCCTGTGTGAGCATCCCCCAAATGCTCATCGCAGTCCTTGCAGTGATACTGTACGGGATCCACAAACTCGTAAGTCTGATTTTGAAGTCGGCTTCGCAGGGCAAACAGCTTACCACTCCTAGCGCTCATGATAGTACGAGCCCGAACAGAGGACAAACTTGACAGATATGGTGCAAGCCTGCGTGGTTGTTCACCGATGCACGTCCACTTCCATGGCACCGTAGAATGCGGCGATGCAACATATCTGGCTTTCCCTTGAATTAAGTACCAACTCCAGATATTGTCAAGGAGGTGTTGCCTATCAACCTCATTAGTAGGCAACGCCTCTGCTTCCAGCACTGGCACATTCACTACACGCACTCCCCCTTGAGATCTGGAGGAGATTCGCCTAGCGACCTGCTGTTTTGTAGGGGCTTTGAAGATGTCAGAGATATTCAGGTCGTGGCAAATGTCCGCTGAAAATTTCTGCACCTCTCCTTGCCAATTGGCCCCTACCCTCGGGCGTCCGACTGCTCTGTGCCCCGGGAAACGATTCGCTTTTGCCAGTTTACACCATCGAGTTCCCTGTAAAGTGGACAGATGCTTGTCATAGCATTGTTTAGAGGCATCCATTAGAAGCGAGGGGTTAGGGTCTGTGATAGTGAAATTGTGCCTAGACCCTATCAATGGTACCTAAGTGTGACCAAACACACAAGACACGCTACATAAGCTCAAATATAACGGTTATATATGTTGATATGGCTTCAGTCCTTATAATCCATTCTACACAAAACCTCAATTTCTACACAAACTTGTGTATGTGGTACCACTACAAGTGTAGAAACAGCTTCCACAAATCCAGGGAGGCAATGAAAAGCACCAAAGACAGAAAAATATTGACTTTGAAGATCCCGAGATCTTCAAAGTCAATATTTTTCTGTCTTTGGTGCTTTTCAATGCCTCCCTGGAGCTGTGGAAGCTGTTTCTACACATGTAGTGGTAAGTTGTGCAGCGGAGGTGACTACGTCATGGCCAGGAAGATCTACTGCGACGAGGTCCGCTTCTGACTCCAAGGGCGCTTGTTCATGATGTGCAACGATCTGCCTCCCATTTCTCCGGTGGATGCCATGGAGACTATGCACATGATCACCTTTCCAAATCAGTTCGTGGACAAGGTCACCCCCGAGTCCATGAGTTTCATGAAGCCAAGGGACGACACTATTAAGAGCTACTGTGCGGAACCGGAGGTGAGTGTCGCTTTGACGTGGATGATCATAGACGCTTTCGCAAAGAGCCGTGTTGCGCCTCCGCAGTCAGTCAAGGCGGACACGGACGCGTATGGACTGGAAGGTGGGGATGAGTGGTCCATCATGAAGGAGCTGTTCAAGATCACATCCGACCCCAATGACAAGATTTCATCCACGCTGGTGAATGAGCCAATCCTCGCAAAGCAATCCAACATCAGCGTGCAGAAGGCGCCTTCTAGGCTGAAACAGATTGGAGCACGCTATTCCGAGAACCTGGTTATAGACGGCAAGCGATGCAGAGGGGTCTTTGGTGTGCAGCAAATAGCCGAGACTGAGGACTTGCATTGAGCCAGCTCATCCAGGCTGCAATGCGCTTGAAGCGTGGGGGCATGCTCCGAATCCTAGGGGAGCATGGGAAACCATCTTCCTGAGCTGTGAAAAGGTTCATACGCCGTTCAATACAGTCTTCAAGGGGCCCATGGGAGGCGTTCGAAAAACCAGAGAAGCCGCATGCCCCACACTCAGTCCCGACAACGACGCGTGCACAGGGTGAAGCACGTGGTAATGTTGGGGATAGCAATGACTAGCTCTGAGCCTTAAGGATACAGGGGACAGGTTACGAAACCGTGGGTGGTCAAGGAGGCTGGCTACCGCCCCCCCCCATGCACCACGCTTCCCCCAGTTCATACACCACTAAATAAAGTAACTAGGGGAGAACAACAGGCGGTAAGGAACGCAAGGAGATATCATGCTACCCAGGAGTTCCCATTAGCGCAGTGTGAAGTGTGGGGAACGTGTGGTCACTAAGGGGTGGGGGGGGGGCAAGGGGGGAGCCCGTCGAGCAACGCATGTTCTGAAACCGTTTACACTCTGAACACGCCTAAACTCGTTTCCAAGGGATGTACACGGGGTACCAAAGCCCAGGGAGGTTGCGTACTCCCTCTGGAGTTTCCATCGCGGCGTGTGTAGCATGTTGAGCGTATGGTCGCAAGGTGGGGGCTAGGGGGCGTTTGGTGGATTGGTTTGCACCAACCACGCTGTTCACACTCCACTGAATCAGTTTCCAAGGGAAGACCACGGGTACCAGATCCCAAGGAGGATGTGTACTCCCTTAGGGGTTTCCATTAGCGGCGTGTGGAGCGTGTGTAGCGTGAGATCGCATGTGAAACCTGATGGCCAATGTGGTGCATAGTAGTATGAGGCTGACTCCGACAGCAAAAGGGTTACGTGGGCATCCGCCACGGGCGTTATCATCACGTGCTGCCAGGCACGGTCGCTTTCACGACCAGGTTGAACGCCTCTATGGAGTCCTTGTCGGCATGGAGAGCTCTGAACACGTCTGCCAGTGTTCCATGGGGACACATCCCGAAAAGAAAAGAAAAGAAAAAGAAAATCAATCGGGCATCACGCCAGGTCCACGCAAACGAGCACTACGCCTACGAGGACACACCCAAAAGGCTTCGGCCTCAAGCCCCAGCGCGGGACCCCACGCAGGGAGAACAGAAAAAGGAAGAGCATCAACAAGTCTGCGCCAAAAGGCAGCATCAAGAGTTGCGCCAACAGGGCGGATAATGACATGCGCACAGGGCGTTAAAGGCACGGACGGCACATCGCCAAAAGTGGCAGGCGCTGGCAAAACGCCAGGCAGAGCTGTCGCGTCTGTGTGAGCCAGATATAAGCCGGTGGCTTCCAACATGCCAGCACGCTGCGCGGGATCTTGGGCGTGGCAGGCGATGGTAGGAGAGAGCAGATGGCGAAGGAAGGGCAAACCGGCTCGCTCCCAAGCAGCGTCACAGCCAGACGCCCAAAGCCCCTCAGAACGAATTGCGCCGGTCAAGGCAACGGCCATCGGCAAAGTGGGGCACAACCGTACTGCAACGTCACGATACCATTCAGTAACTGCGCGGGTAGCGAGGCAAGAGGTGACGCGGTGCAAGGCCATGCGAAGGTCACGTGCAGCAGGTGTGAACTGGGCACTTTCACAAGAAATCACACAGTGGCAGTCCGGGCAAGAGACACAAGGGGGGGGATCATCGACCGAGGCTGGCAGGGAGGGAAGGTCGCGATGAAAGCGGCCAGATCGCAAAGGTAGCAGATGGCGAACAGCATCATGCACAAGGTAAGGCTGGGGCGCGGCGCAAGACGCCCCAAATAGTGCAAGCGAAAATATATCAAGCGAGCGAGCGCGGGCGGCATCCGCATAACGCAAGGCGTCCCCAAGAGCGACAGCATGGTCATTAGCTGGGTTAGTGACAGGGTTAGGAGTGGGGCCCGCCAAGGGGTCAGGGGATGGGGCGGACCCCCAAAGCTTCGCAAGCACGTCTCCCATCATGGAGCCCCTGGCTGCGATGATGCAAACCTCACGCAAGGCGTGTGCGAGCGCGTCTTCCTTCCTGCACGCCCCGTTCATGCCGGCACGCCTGGCCGCTTCTTGGTGAAAGTTGACATTGGAGCACGTTCGGTCCAGTGCGTCCAAGAGCCTGTCCACGGTGTCCTCCCCGAGGTCATCGATGACAGCTTCAACATCCGTCAGCTTGATCAAGGCGTTTCTAGGGTTGCGCAGCTTGGTAACGTCCGTCCACTCTGCCGGCAGCGACTGCAACCACTCATACGGGTTGTCGACAATGACGTCGACATACTCCTTCAGAGGCTCGGCTTCCGGAAGACCCCTGACAGCATAAGCTTCCCGCAACGCCTCTGCCAGATGAGGACTGCGTTTCAACGTGCCGTCCAGCCTGTCCAAGATCGCGATGGCGTCCCTGATCGTCACCATGCTGCTTACCCTACCGTACACTTAGTTTGAAGGGTCTTTAAGCCTCGTCCACGACACCCCGCATAAAGAGCCGAGGCCCCAAGGTAAGGGCAGGCACGAACATGGCTGAGCGGCTCATCGAGAACCTGCAAGGCACCGAAGAGCGCCGTGTCAGTGATCGGACCATGGCGGAATACCGTGGCAGGATGGACATGCTCCGCGAGGCAACGGGCATGCCGTTACTGGAGAGCTTGACGGGCGACGTGTCAAAGTCATACCGAAAACTAGCCCGCCGTCATGACACTGTAGGTACACGAAAGGCAATCGTGACCATGGTGCTTTCCCTTTCAGCCACTCGCCGGAGTTTGCAGACGAACACAAGGCTGCGTACACGGCTTGGAAGGTCATTCATCGTCAGCTATCCGTCAGCGAGACTGCAAGGCGTGACGACAACCGAATGACTGCAGCCCAACGCGACAAGATTCCCACGCTTGCTGAGGTCATTGCCGCGATAGGGAGGCTGAAGGACCGCAGGTTGGAGAGCAAGCGACAGCCAACACTACCTGCTGATGAAGATGATGGTCGAGATTCCCCCCAAGCGTCTGGATTTTGGGGAGCTGCGAATCCTGCGAAGGGCTGTACAGCATGGAAACTTCCTTTTGGTGCCATCGGAAGGGCCCATTAAGCTCGTGATGCATGAGTTCAAGACCGCGAAGGACCTCGGCAAGTATCAGGAGCTGTTGCCTGTCGCCTTGTCGGAAGATATCCGCGAGTCCCTGAAGGCTTACCCCCGTGAGCACCTTTTCATCGGACGGAAAGGCCGTGGCATGTCTGATCAGGCTTACGGAGCCTTTGTCAGGACGGTTTTCGAGGAACACACGAACAAGCAGGCGGGAATCAATGCTCTCCGGCACATGTACGTGTCAGAGAAAAGGGACATGACCATAGGGGAGCACAAGCAGGTCGCCGCAGCCATGCAACACAGCGTCAGCATGCAGCAACAATATCACATCGTCAGCTTGGCGTCCAGGCCGTGATGGCTCATGGCTAACACGATTCTCGCGTTCTTGTCCACCCTGTTGACGTTGTGAGTCATCACCACTTGGATGAGACGGACTTCGTGAAGAGAGGGCTGCCATTGGCCCAGTGCGTCCTGATCGTCGGCGCTTTTTGGTGGTCCTTCCACAGCGCGAGCACGCTGTCGAGCGAGTCACAGGTGATGGCCTTCCAAGAGGTGCTGGCATACCTCAGCGGTGAGATCTCTTCCACATAAGCGCATGGCGACTCGTCATTTGGTGCGCGTTGGTGACGCCCAGCGGATGTGCCCTCCCCGGTAGTCATGCGATGAAGAAGCGCCGTTGGATGAGGAGCCCAACTCCCAGGCTGATCCGCGCCTGGTACGTCCTTGATCTCTGCACCGAGGCCATGGTCACTGAAAATGGCTGGCAGCGTCTTTTGCCACGAGAGGCAGTAAAACAAAGGGACTCTCTGAGGAATCACGGCACGCGTTTAGACCTTCGCGAATTCGTCCATGAAGCGCAACATGGCGTCAATGATCCACTGCCTGACGTAGTACGCCCTATCCCCGTTCTCAACGCCCTTCACCTTTTGGCTGATGTTGACGAGGACGTGGAGGCACTTGTGGAGGCATGTTTTGTCGGTCTTGTTCATGCTGGAGAAGTGATCCATGGCAGACAGGGTGCTGAATATGGCTTTCGCTACGTCAGAGGGGCCACTATGGCCGCTGTCTCCGTCTATTTCGGTAGCAATCCACAGCTTCCGATGATGGTCACCGCGCTTTAGCTCAATGGCGACGACAATGTCCAATGAGAACGAGTTGGCTTCACTCAAGCAGCCGCCACGCAAAGGGCATTCGTAGAATGGACCGCATTTGGTCGCAGTGGTTCCCTCATCCGTCTTGTAGCCGAAGAGCTGCTGTAGGGGAACGAGGGCATTGTACACGTGCACGGCATGAGTTTCGTCACCAGACTCGTTGATTTTGGAAGCACACTCAGGGCACCATCGGATGTGACGGTTCCTATGCTGAGGTGCTCTGGGAGTGAGCCTCTTGCACAAGCACAAGAAGCAAAACGACGCATGTGGGGGCGTGAACACGGACGTGGTGCGGTTCTGACCTCCGACGCATGCGTCACATCTGAGTTTCGGGGCAAGTGGATTGCCCCACCGCACCTGGAAGTCTTGGGTTTGTGACTTTTTCTTCTGTCGGTCACACGTGAGTCTGATTCTTGCTCGTCTGTCTCGGAATCCAATGATTCGTTTCCTGCCTTGGGTTCAACGGGAGGACGCGCAATCGTTGTCAACGCACGAAGAATGTTGTCGACGGTTGCTTGCCCGAATTAATACCTGGCGAGCTGCACATGTATGTTCGCGAGGCGAACGCCACATATGATACGCAAGCATTTCTGGCATGGATACCGATTGTTTACTTTCGTGACCGACGTGTCGGTTGCCGCCCTGATTCGTTCGTTCACTCTTCGCAACTCGGCCTGCAGACGAGACTGCTCTGCACGGAAATTTTCGAGGGACGTTGGCCGCTCGAGATTGGATGGACCTGCGGAAGCAAACGGTAGCAATATCTCTCCGTCACCTTCCGCAGCTGGAGGCAGACTTTCAACTGGCTGAGCATCGTCGTCTGTGCTCTCGTCGTCAGTCGAAGACTCCGGATAAATGTCTCGATTTCTTATCTCTTTGAACTTTATGGTCACCTTGGAACCTTTACCCTTCTTCTGCATTGTGACTGTGGGGCGGAACCCTGGGGACCACAGCGTGAAAATATAAGCTTGTATGGCCGCCAAGTTCTCTGCGGTGTGCGGTAGGGTTGGATTCGTATGTGGACTCTTTGTACGCAATGAAGCCGTCGTCCGTGCGCTTCCACAAGTGCTTCCAGTTCGTGTCTTTTCCCACGTCGTGTTTGGCGAGGAGGCGCTGACAGACAGCCACGACTTCAGGGTCGTATTCCGTAGCTTTCCACTTCCTTGGACCAGCCGACAGGCTTGGCTGGGTGCTGGGATCAAACCTGCCCGGAGGTTGACGCTTACAAGCCCTCGCGAGGTTGTTGGTCTGTAACCCAGGTCCAGAAGCGCATGCGTGCGCGATGCAGAAGCTGAGCAACAACCACCTTAACCACCAAACCAAAGCCGGCTTGCGCCGACCGTTGAAGATGAAGGCCATGGTGCTTTCAAATCCCTTTCGCTCGTCTCTTTGTTTCCTGAGATCATGGGCGGTCAATTTCTCTGTTGCTCGGGCGATGTGTTAGGTGGAACCCTGGTTGCAGTTATCGACTGTCACGACTGTCTGTGAATCACAAATTTAGTGAGCGTGGAGCGTTCTAGACGGGTGAAATGGAGAATTTGGCTTATTTTTGCACAATGGCGGAATGAAACACGACATCTGGAATGTCCCTTGGAGATCCTCCCCAACATGGAATTTGTGTTATTTCTTGCCAGACATGTGTTAGTTTTGCACTAACTGCTTCATAAATACACCTCATATGATGTAAATTGCACGTTTAAGCGCTTCAAACATGTGAAAACATCTAAAGAACACAAAGAATCTACATCATTGTGTTCAGGTGGAGTTGCAGGGACTTATGTAGCCACAATAATTCTTGGTATGTCAAGTGAGAAAAGCTGCAACATTGCTTGAATAGCTGTGAAATGACATTTTACGGTGCATTTTTTCAAACTTCTCCTAATTTAGCGTGATCTACAAAGATTTTACAATTCTACACCAATTTATGTAGGCACAAGCAGCAGAATATGTAGACCCCCCTCAAGCAGGCCCTAATTTAGCAGAGACAGACTTTTTCTGCACAAAAATTTGCTTGAGCTGAAATCAACTACCTGCAGGTTGATTTCAGCTCAAGCAAATTTTTGTGCAGAGAAAGTCTGTCTCTGCTAAATTAGGGCCTGTTTGAGGGGGGTCTACATATTCTGCTGCTATCCACATGGACATGTAGTGTCAGATAATCAATGGCCTCAGATAGCGCAGTGGCGGGATTGGGACATGGGGCAAGTGAGTGTGGCGTTCTAGTGGGGATCAAGTTGACAACGTGCTGGTGCGGTTCCCGGTAGGTTGATTTCGTGTATACAATGTGATGGCGCGCCGGCCCCGCTTTAACATCAATGCACATGCCGCCGTGGCGAGCAGCCCTCTACCGCTGCTGTCGACGAGAGAGTCGCACAAGCTATCAGCCTATCACCTAAGCAAAGAGCATCAGAACATATACTACTCTCAGCTACAGAAAAGTCAGGTACGAGTAATAGTCAGCTACCCAAACATGTAGATAGAGAGGAGCGATCGATAGCAACCTAGACAAAGAGCATGGAGCCGTTCGTGTACACAACTTGGCCCTGCAGGACGTGCGCCTCGTAGGCAGCCCTCTGTGCCGGGTCGAGGGTGTCCCATACTTTGCGGATGCGGGTGCAGCAGTGGTGGGCATAGTAGGTGGGTGGGGGAATGGAGACCGACCTGCAGGCTGGTAAGCAGCTGTCATGCAACTGACACATGACAATGAAAATGCCGTTGTACTTGCGCAGGCGAACAAGAGAGACTGGCTGACCTCCTACAAGCCCGGTAGTAGGAAGAATATGCGGATGCACAAAGCCTATCAATAGTTTTGTCTGTTCTAGACATAATCAAAAGAAAAAAGATACGCCAGCCCAAAGAAGGCGGCGTCGGCAAAAGCCGAAAATTCGGGGGAGATGGCCAGAGCTGATCCCGCGCCTATATGGAGGGATGCAGCATCCCCTACACGCAACTAGCTGGACATGAACACCTCGTCAATCATGATTCTCAAGTTGCATGGCCTATCTGAGGTCGGCAAATAGCTGAATAGCGTTACTCACATGAGCTGGGATGCATCCGAGCGCAGGGTTGGGAACAAAACAGAACAGAAAATGTATTGGTCCCCAGTTGGGCCCATGCAAGGAATTAGGCCTACAAGGGCATGCCCAAAACAAAAGGGTTTCGGCCTCAAGCCTGGAGCAAAGCTGGCAGCCCTCGCGACTCCCCTCTGGAACGTGCTCCATCCCTCTGCAGAGGGCGATTGAGGACAGGAGCGAGGGCGGAATGCATGAGCTACCTATCCTGATGATTCGGCACTGGTTCAAGTGACATGTCAGAACACTTTCCTATCAGATCATGTAGATGAGTGCCTACTATTCTCGCTTTGGTAGCCAGTCTAGTACCATGACCGGAGCATGGCATCCGGTAAACATAATCATATCCTCAGGTGATGGTAATGATAGCACTGATTCCCAAATAGTTCTTGGAGTTGCCAATGTCCATGTGGATACGGTAGTGTTTTGAAAAGACGCATCTACAGATTTTACTTTTTGAATTCAAAAGATGATCAATTTCTAGATATGAGACAGCATTTCTCGCTCGTAGAAACAGGAGGGGGGTTGGGTCGCACCGGGTGCAGCGGCCATAGGTGTAGGTGAGCCAGTAGGTCAGTATCGCCATCTCCTCCGCACAAAACTGCAAGTCGTCCTTGATGACGCTGTACTCAACCGGCCGCGCCTGCAACGAAACACTCCTTTGCTGCTCAAATGAATACGAACAAACATCGATAATCATAGATGCCAGCCCAAGACACCGTTCCCGAACTAAACGCAGATAGATCTTCGTATGCAGCCAGATGTGTTCAGACGACGAGCTAACATGTACACTGAGGAACAGGCACGTAGGCGAGCTCACAGGCAGTATTCCGACCCAAAAGACGTCAGTTATGCTTGCCTCTGATGCTGGTAAAAGAAAAGGCCTTGACAATGTAGGATCGGAAAATGCATGCAATCGCAGAGTGGAGTTGGGGAAAGGAATGGAGGACGCGAGAAGGAAAAAAACAAAACGGGTGGAGGGTCGTTTGCAGTGCTGAATAGTTCTTCAATGATGAATGATGGAATGTTGGAATGTCGTTGGGGCGAGACAGCCAGAGCTGAAATCGCGCCTGAATGAAATCTGGTGATGGTAGCACTGATTCCCAAGCAGCACCCGCAGTTGCCACTGTCCATGTGGATGCAGTAGTGATGAAAGACGACACATCAAAACATCACAGAGGCAGTTGGAGGAGATAGTCACAAAAACCACGTGAGCACGATCTGTGAGCTGAGTCAGTTTGGTTTCGGGAGTCGCACCGTGCCTTGGATCAATTTTGAAGGGTGTGGGGGCGAAGCACATGTTAGCGCCAAAGGCGTGACGCTGTGTTCACAGAGTGCGGAGTGTGGCACCGTTTGAGTCATTTTAAAAGGGTGTGGGGGCGAAGCCCTCGCTAGCGCCACGCCACATTTCAAGAGTGCGGAATATAGCTCCATGCGCTTAATAAGTGTGGCTTTGGGAGTCGCACCGTGCCCTGGATCGCCTCGCTGGACACCATGTACCAGCTAAATCGGTACGGAGTGCACAGGCCCCTGTCCACGCACGTGCCGGGCAGCACGTTCTTCGTCTTGCCGGCGACCTCGTCGTAGCCCGCGCCGTCGCGGGGGAGCATGCGCATGTGGTTACGCTTGCGCACGACGACCACCGTCAGC
Source organism: Nuphar pumila (assembly GCF_984573655.1). Taxonomy (NCBI): domain Eukaryota; kingdom Viridiplantae; phylum Streptophyta; class Magnoliopsida; order Nymphaeales; family Nymphaeaceae; genus Nuphar; species Nuphar pumila. The sequence continues at coordinate 12,948 of NW_028323739.1, read as the reverse complement.
TTGGGCTCTGCCGTGTGGTGCTGCATGAATGGGTGGCCGAAAATGGGGTGGGTCTGCCCCGGGGATGTGGGGCTGCAGAGTTTGTTGATGGCGGCTTGCATTGGGGCCACCTCGTTGTCGAGGACCGACTGGAACTGGCCCTCGTCGACGCCGTCGCGGTAAAAGACAAAAAGCTTTGGGATGACGCCGTTATGGCGGACGTACTCACGGATCAACGCGTCCGTCGCATCCTCCATGCGGTCGATGCGCTCTTGCAAGCCGGGCTGAATGATGGGGAAGGCTCGGTACTGCCCGCCGTACTGCATGCGGCACGGTTGGTGTAACGGCTTGGTGCAACACGTGGCCGTAGGTATCATACACCGACCGCTGACGTTCAATGAGCTGTATCACTCCGTATGTGCTGTCTTGTTACTTGTTGACTATTGCCGGCCATTGTCTATGTGATGTAAGGATGCATCAACCTTATTAATGAATCCCTATCCATGCTAATGATGCTCTTCCCCTCAGGCGCAGCCAGCCATGCAAGTAACATCAATCAGTAGTATGATACGACAAATCGATGGTCTTCCCTGGTTCAGTTGATTCTGGAAATTGCATCGTAGTCACAAGCCGTTGCGGGCCCTCCGGGCCCGCCCCGGGGCGAGCCCTCCGGGTTCGCATGATGGCCTTTGACTCCTCCTGAGGCTTCAGACATTGTGCATCTCAGTCTTGGATGCACGTGGACGTTTCGAAAGTTTCAGTCAATTAAGTTGAATGCCGTGGAGGTAATGATGCATTCTGCACGTTGATGGTTGAACGATGGATCAATTTTATGGTGAGCGTTTTCTGAGGGTGCTGTTCGTTCGATGTTGTGCTTGTCGATAGATGGCAAGCAGTTCAAAGAGCGGTTCGGTTCGTGAGCATACTCTTGACATGACGTCGCGTCGATGAGTTGGTTGTCCAAGACTTTATTTGCAAGTATGTGATAGTCATGCATGTTTCTGTTCACCTAGGCTGGTGGTTCGCAACAATTGACGTTGTCGAGGACATGCTGTGATAGGGTTCGATGCACCAACGGCCCAAAACGTATGGACGCATGGAAAGAAGATTGCACATACGAAACGTGACGAACACATGGAAACCTCCATAACCTTGTAGAAAGTTTGATGCATAGAAGGTTTTAGTGAAATGCGTACGAATTATCAACTACGCGTTTGCTGCAACATTGTGTCACTTAACATCATACACGGACGCACGCGAGATAAAAACGCATATGCAAGTCGACACGAACAAAGACATCGATAGAGGTTTCCCGCACGTTCTGTAGAGTTCGCGTTCTAGATGACTCCGGAACGTTCTAGAAAATGCGGACGGATATATATATATATACATACATACATACATACATATACAGTGTGTTGTGTTTGTTGTCTGCGGCTTGTGCTGTCGTTATTCTGTCTCTCGATGTAATCATATATACATACATACATACATACATACATACAGGCTTGACTGTTCCAACTGCTGACGTTCAATGAGCGCAGCTCTCGTTTGAGTGTGTTGTGTTTGTTGTTTGCGGCTTGTGCTGTCGTTGTTCTGTCTCTCGATGTAATTATACATACATACATACAGATCTTGGCGCCGCATCATAAGCCGCTCGGGAACCGCATCGTCATTGGAACCAGCGATCCGCGCGCTGCCTGGCGCGAGAGGAGCTGCCGTGTCAGCGAGGCACACAGACGCGCGGTGACATCCTGCTCATCCTACCGGACGGGCTCACTGTCGTCGACATCTCGGTGGTGCACCCGTGTGCGTCAACCTACGTGCGCGCGGCGCGTGTGGCAGGCGGAGCAGCATTGGTGCGGGACGATGCGAAGCGGGCAAAGTATGAGACGGCAGACCCTACTGGCTACGCATTCGTCCCGCTATCCCACGAGTCTTTCGGACGAATGGGCATGCCGGCGATGGAGCTGTTGAACTCCCTGGCGGTGTTGGCGAACGCTGGTGGCCTTGTGGTGAAGGCTGGCTTCGTCGGCAACGCGCTGCAAGAGCTGAGCATCAGCTTGTGCCGCGGCAACGCGCTCATGTACCGTCGCGGCCTCGGCGCTTTGGCGCGCGCGACGGGCAGTTGTTTCACAGCAGGCTTGACTGTTCCAACTGCTGACGTTCAATGAGCGCAGCTCTCGTTTGAGTGTGTTGTGTTTGTTGTTTGCGGCTTGTGCTGTCGTTGTTCGTCTCTCGATGTAATCATACATACATACATAGTAGTAGACAAAGACAATATACAGTATCTTGATATACAAAGGCCTCGAGCGCTACGTGGTCTCAGCTCTCGCAGCATACTTTCGTTACTTCTAGCTATAAAGTTACTTGTAGTTATTATCAGAGCGCACTGCATTCAAGGAAGGCCGTGACGGTGGCGATGCTCCCGTTCTGTCTGGCGCAGACAGTGATGCGAGAAAATGCCATGGTTTCCGGGCACTCAGCCCCGAAAATGACATAACGTTTCACTGATATTATATAGGGCGTACCGCATCGACGGAAGCGGTGACGGTGGCGATGCTCCGGTCCTCTCCAGGAGCCCCCTGCCGCCCGGCGGTGAGGTCGGTGGGGTGAGTCACGTCGGCGCCAAAGACATGAACGGAGAGTTGTGGCGCGAAAGGCCCGGCAGGCTAAACGGGTCATCGCTATGCCTGGGTAAATGTTTGCGAGCGTGAAGTTGATGCCTGAAAACGCGAACACAAACTAAATCAGCGGAGGTGCACACCATGGCGCTGGAGATAGAATACACATACAACTACGCCAGCCCCAGAAAGGCATCGTTGACAACGGGCGAGACAGCCGCTGCTGATATCGCGCATGCACAATGGCTAGAGCATGGAAGTGCCTAATTGCCGACTCATCGTCGTCGTTGATGTTGTTGTGTAACGTTGATGCCTGAAACGCCAAAACACAGAGCATCTTCATTTGAGAGTGAAGCACTCGTGTGGCATGTGACAAATGCAGGCGCCAAGGCTGTCCTGGTAGCTTGTCTAGTTGACCTCTAAGACCTCTTAGGAAAGAACCACTGCCTGGCCATACGAAGCCTCCTCAGACACTGCTTTCTCCGAAAGGGTTCTCTTCTCTAGCGCTTTGCAACGGACGCCTGAAAGCACAAAGATACTGAAAACAAGTCCCACAGCGCGCATCACGGCGCAAAGAAAAGTGAAGTGTTCATCGACTTTAGATTTGCTGCTATTGTTGTTGTTGTTGTTGTTCCTGAAGAGATACATTGTCAGGTGTGGGGGCACGCACCGCCAAGCTTCATGTTCACCTTGAACGCGAGGTTGAGTGCATACATGCTCCTGCCCTTCGTTGCCTTTTCTGGGACGAAGCACTGAGTCATGAGATATCTCACGTTGAGATCCCGCATGGCGTCCGGACCTTCATCAGAGCGACTTCAGCTCGCCATACCTCGGCGACATCGCTGCAAATGCGTTCACAGCACGTCGGATATGGATTGTGGAGCGGCTCTCCCCATTTGCCCAGGAGCCCAATGGTTAGAAACGGTGGAAGATTGTGGTGGATGATACTCGTAGATTACACTAAAGCTAAGAGCGCACCCTCGTGCGGCTGATGTATCCAAGGTGTACCCATATTCTCTTCCGTCCCAAAGGTTTTGAACTGGTAGGCAGTCCATGCAGATGCGGGGCAGGGACAGGGGGAGGCTTCCAACTGGGGAAATCAGAGCATTCAACCAAGTGGTGCCGTCATCGCCTGCCAACTTTGCATTGTCAAATTGAAGTATTCACGCTCTCAGCATCCTAGCTAGCAGGAATTCTGCATTCAGAGTGGTTCTACGAGCTGAAAGCACCTCTGGTGTCGGCGGCACGTACCGTCCATCGCCACGAAGACAACCACCTTTCCTTGTCGGCCACTTCTCTGAGCCCGAACTCTCGGGTGGCCGCGTTCAAGGCATCTCGCAGCCTTCTGCGATTGAGCGCGGCCGTGAGATGATCACATTGGGCACAGCGCGGGTGAGCTCATGGCGGTCTCCCATACCAAGGTCTGCCGCTTTCGCGACGAAATCTCTCACCTGGACGAGAACAATTTCTCGAGATAGGCTTCATCATCGACAATGGCATTGTGCAAACAAAACGAGTATCTCTTTACGCGCAAACATCATTGCCGATGGCGATGTGCACCAGAACATGATAACATAACCATGGCTTTGGTTTAACGCTCGTGGCACCAGCCAGAACTAAAAATCACTGAATATCTGGCATAGTTGATGGCACATACTTTTCATGCAATGTTTGCCAAAAACAAAACCCTTGAACATTTTATCATGTGCATCTGACAAGGGCATTAGGCACACAACATTGGCGATCTGGATGCGGTAGTGCTGTAATGCGATACATCGCTACTGGCTATATGAAACTCATCATCACGCGGAGGGTCATTGGTTGGTTGTGTGAGCAATCACCACTTTGCCAGAATGAGGTTCGGCCCCATCTCTGCCCTGAACAATCATGCTTATCCATACTGCAGACCCGACAAAGCAACATGTCTAGCAAAGCACTAGGGTTGTCTTCTTTCTGTTCTTTTAAAATCTCCAGGACATGCTTCACCCTCAAACCGTCGTTGACGCTGTCAGCAACAGCTGGCAAGGCTAGGGAGGACTCCGTCCGAGGGCTGCACATCCCTGAAAATTCGTGTGTACATTCGTGTATATATTTGTGTATATATTATCATGACCAAATCACACACGTACAGCCGTTCTTTGTACCAGGCATGCGCTTCGGCACAGGCTTATTTGACTCCCATTGCATCCTAAAACTTTATGCCCTTTCGGGCCCTCAAGCCCAGCAAATCGCACACAGAACTCCCGCATATCCTTAGCTTATTTGATTCCCATTGTCTCCAAGAACTTCATGCCCTGTCAGGCACTTAAGACCCGCAACACCAGGTTGCATGGACCTGGCGTGATTGCCGATTCCGATCCGCAACGTTCGAAGCATGATGCTCGTAGCTATGTCCATGTGGATGCGGTAGTGTTGTAAAAGGTAAAAAATCATCATCATACGCAATGCTCGTAGCAGTATGCTGTCCCACCACATTCTGACTGGATTCGGACTGCTTCAGGACCCTTGCGAAGTTTTTTCTTTTTGAATCGCACAGAGTGCCATTGGAGAATGATAGTTAAAATAGTAGGTTTCATGGAAAAGCAGGCAGGGCAGTCTTGCGATTTTCTTTTTTGCGGGGAGGCTTTATCAGAGGTTCGCACCAGGTGAAAGAGGTGTCGGGTCGCGAGCTCGACAGGTCCAGAGCGGCAAAGGCTGTAATGTGAACGGGACTTCGGACTTGGCGTCGCCCGCGTTCCACTTGCCTTATCAGCCTGAACGTGCGTCTCCAGGTACTCAATAACCGGCGGCTTGATCACGAACGCATCCACCTGCAGCGCACATGGACATTGGCAACTCCACGATGTACTTTGGATGTAGTGCTACCACTACCATCACCTGAGGCAAGTGTACTTGGACCAGCCTGCCTTACCAAGGAGCTAGCGTGGCAATGGCACAGGATCAGCGTGTTAGACGAGCAGCTGAAAGCATTAATGAAAGCAAGGTCTGGGCTAGGCACGGGACCTAAACGAGCTATGCCATGCAAGAGACACCTGGAGACATTCCGCATGTTCACAATGCATGTATGGAAACCCCCACGATTTACTTGAAATCATTGCTACCAGTAGCGTCACCTGAGGCAAGCGCACCTGACCCTGGCCATACTTCCCATAGATGACAGAAAGAAAGAAAAAGAAACTAAAAGCTTTTGGGAATCACGCCCGGTCCATGCAAGCGAGATCTACGCCTACCAGATAGCAGATAGATAGGTACTGACTGAAATATTTCGAAATATCTCTTGGCCAGTCAGGGGCAAAACCGTCACTGTGATGTCCTACGTGAAGGAGCTCAGTTCATGGTTTATTGCAATATACTTGATCGGAATAATGTTATGATAGTTGACTGGCCATTATGAATGGAGCCTAAAAGCGCCGGATCTGCCAACCCACATCAGCCAGACCCTCTGATGTTGTCGGGTCCAGGTTCCCAGACAGTATATGACTTGTCAGGGATCTAGAGCCGCCGAACCTCGCATTGTGCTGAGGTAGTCTGGAACGGTCATCCAATGGCCGACGCTCTTCTTGACAGCTTCCGAGAAGTAGTCCTGGATTGATTCCCTGAGCTGCACCTTCTTCCGATCGGGTGCGACCGCCATGACGTTTTTCATCTGCAGAGAAATCCACCTCTACTGATGGTGATGCAGCAGAAAAGGAACAGCAAGCACTGCGTTTGAAGTGGTTCTACAAGTAGAAAGCGCTTTGTGGCTGTGGTGTCACATTGAGCTTTAGTTGGGAGGAGATTGGTGTCTAGACGCAGCAATCTGCTCGACGCAGACGTCCTGACCGACGATACGATGATGTATCTATGACAACACTACCGCATCCACATAGACATCGGCAGCTCCGAAAACTGCCTGGGAATCCACCGTGTTTCAAATGTCTTGACAACGCCAACCTTCCCGAATGGCCATTGCTGTGTATCGCCCTGCATTGGCCTCAAGTGTCTCTCAAGCTCAGGTGAACACAAACATTTGAAGGTCGTAGGGTAGTGGGAAAGAACACACTTTCAGCCATCGTTCGACCCCCATGGAGGTCCCGCAAATGTATTTGCAGGCGCCTGAACCCGAAACATCACTGAGCAAGTCGTTACGCACCTCGTCTGCGTACTTGGTGCCACAAGAGTACACCTGCCCGGTGCGAATACGGCAAAGCTCGGCTGGGATCATGACCTTGTGGGGGGATCTCTTCGAACGGGAGACATCCAGGAGATTGAGTTTCGGGAACCGGAGCTTGATTCCGTACGCTTCCTTGTAGTAACTGCAAAAGCCAGCAGTGTTATGTCAGCTTGCCTTGTAGATCCAGTTCTAGGAAGACCACTTCCTAGTGAGGTTAGTTGATAGATAGAACACATGCATGCAAGCATGACATGACTATCCCAAGCGCGGTTTGCATTTGATTTATCCATGCACTAGCCACAGCATGACTGAGCGAATAACCACACAAAATGCGAAATTCATAAATAGCTAATGCAAGCAAGTCAGGCTGGTCCAGGTATGCTTGCCTCAGGTGATGGTAATGGTAGCGAATTGGGTCCCAGATAGGTCTGGGAGTTGCCAATGCCCGTGTGGATGCGGCAGTCTTGTAAACAGGCACATCATCATCAGCCCATAGGCCGGCGTTTCTGTTCTTTCTAACATCTCTGGTATCTCGCCCCTTGGCGACGAAGCCTTGTGTGGGGCGGGCAGTTCATGTCAGCCCGAGGCCGTCCGTACTCCATTGACATTGCTAGTCTTTTTGCTTTCATAAATTTTGGTTCGCACTTTTCATGCACCACACCTGTACACATCGGTCAGCTTTTCGGGCACCTCGTTGCCCTCATTCTCGTTTGCCCTCCTCCGTGCACCTCCTCCTTCCTTCTCGCCCCGCAGAGGGAACTTGAAGTCAGCGCCTTGCTCAGCCACCTGCTGTATGGTGTAGACACGCGCCTTGCCCTTGATCCATGCCTCGATCACCACGCCCTTGAGCACCGTGGACGCGCTCGTCAAATCGGTCCCGGTCATCGTGCGATCGAGGTTCCTGATGATCATCTGCATGTCCCGGGCAGATTGAAAACAACGCAAAGTCTGGGAGACCCTTCACTCTTTCGCAGCTCGATGAAAGCCTTCGTGGTGTGAGTAACATGACTTGTCAGCCGAATAGGGCGGCGTGGACGGGCATTGCTGGTCTAATCGAGGACACACTGTACGTAAAATGGCCACTCCTGTGAGCTGGCGCTTCAAGTCTGTACAGCACTAGACTGCCCAGATGTTCGCCGTGAGTTAGTTGCAAATGTCCATATGGATGCGGTAGTGTTGTAACAAAACACACCATCATCACTGAATAGTGCACCCCAAAGGCATCACAGGAAAAACATCAAATAAACAATTGAGCAATTGAACTCGGGAATGGCGCCAAGGCTTGTCAAACGACGCGAGCGTCGCCCTGTGGAGCCTGCCCAGAGGGTTTCGGCTTCAAGCCTCGATACAGCGGGGCGGCAGGAAAGGCAGAAATAATAGAGAGCAGAACAACGCTTTTGTTTTCGGCAAATATTGCATGAATAATGCCACAAACTATGCCAGATATTCAGCGATTTCTTGGGTCTGCATGGTACCTCGAGCGGTGAAAAAAGCAAGCCATGAAGCAGAAATCGGTGGACGCTGGACAAGCGCCACCCATAAAGCTCACCACGCATGTGTGAAAAGGAAAGAAATAAGATAGAGATCAGAAATAAATGTAAATGTAAATGAATTTAATACATAAAAACAGGGAGCAGAAATCGGGCATCACGCCAGGTCCACGCAGGCGAGCACTACGCTTCCATGCGCTTGCATAGCGGGCGTGTAGCGGGCTGCATCGAGGAGAGAGAGGGACGCACGCGGGAGAACATCGATGACGGGGATTGGTTTCAAGCTGAGGGCAGGCACGGAGTTGACGAGCAGAAAGAGGCCGTCAGAGTTGACGTGCGTCGACGTGTTGGCGCCAACGATGATCTCAAGGGGCTTCTGGACCCCCCCCCTGCTGTTCACTGCGGTCCCCTGCAGACAAGCATCACCTCAGTCTCTTTGTGGACCATCAGACTGTTTTACCCCTGAATACCTGCCACAGTGGATGGCTTTATTCAAGCAGTATTTGCCAATTTGATGTGTTGGCGCCAACGATGGTCTCTAGAAGTTTCTGACACGCCCCCCCGCTGTTCACAGGGAAACCCTACAGACGCACTCGTTTCATTCGAAAGTAGGTGAGCCCCGGAAGTTTCACAAGTGGCACAGTCAGCCAGTCAACGGTGACACTGATTTCCGCCCCTGCTGTTCACAGGGGTCCCCTGCAGACGAGCATGGACCCAGTCTCCTTGTGGAAACCATGACCTTAATTTTCACCGCCCGAGGCACCATGCAGACCTCAGAAATCACAGGGATTTCTGGCATAGTTGATGGCGTTATTCGTGCAATGATTGCTGAACGCAAACGCCTTGTTGTGGACCAGGACGACCCGCCGCCTTGGGTTCTCACACAGCAGAGTCAGCCAATGGCATCGTTCGAAAAACGGGTGGTGTCCCCAACAGCACAGTCAGTCAATGGCATCTCGCGATAGTAGGTAGACTGATTCCCAAGTAGCACTCGAAGTTGCCGGTACCATGCGGTAGTGTTGTATAACTACACATCATCAGCTCAAAGACGGTGGCGTTGACAAACGCGAGACAGCCAGAGTTGATCTCGCACCTTCATAGAGGGATGCAGCATGACGAAATTCCCGATTGGTTCGTTCATTTATTTGAAACAGTGTTGTAAAAAGAAGCTGACGAGTACATCATCACATCCTGACATGGACAGTGTCGGGAAACTCAGTAAGCAACCAAGACAGCACAGTCAGAGTGATACAGCTCACTGACCGCCAGCGGTTGGAGCAAGCCAGCCTGGGATCATCAGCGATGAATCATACCGACCTTCCTCCGGCGCCTGGCATGGCGACGTTGAACGTGCCAGCGCCGACGCAGGCTTGCAGCGGGTCCATCATGGCTGCAAACTTGATGACCATGCTCATGACCTTGTGTGCCTCTTGGACTTCCCAACCCTCACCCTGCCGGTGCGAGCCACCTGCAAACGCGCCACATTTATCATGATTATGACCAGTTTTAGGCTTGCTTGATTCGACCGCAGACGTTCGATGAGCTATATCTCTTAAAATGAGCTGTCTTTGTTGCTTGTTGACTATTTCTTGTCATTATCTATGTGATGTAATGATGCCAAATGATACTGCATCATCCGTTGAGCCGACGCTCCGCAGACAGCCAGGCGCTCAAGCCGCCGCAATCGCACCACACTCTGCGGCACGTGGAGACATCTTGCTTGTACTAACGAGCGGACTCACAGTCGCCGACGTCTCGGCGGTGCGCCCCTGCGCACCCTCCCACATGCAAGCCGCACAAGCGGAAGGTGGCGCAGCAGCTGCATGGGATCAGCTGAAGCGGACAAAGTATCAGTCCGCTGACCCCAATGGCTATGCCTTCAGCCCGCTGTCGCACGAGACGTTTGACCGCATGGGCAAGCCGGCGATGGAGCTGCTCAATACCCTGGCGACAATAGCGAGTGCCGCGATTCACGTGGGCGACTCACGTGGGGCGACGTTGTCAAGGATGGATTGGTCACCAATGTGCCATGGGAACTCAGCATCCTATGTAGGGGCAATGCTATCATGTACCGGCATTCTCTTCAAGTTTTAGCTCGTGCCAGCGGCCGCGCGCTTATGACAGGCTTGCTTGTTCGGACCGCTGACATTCAATGAGCTGTATCACTTCGAATGTGCTGTCGTTGTTTCTTGTTGTCTATTTCTTGCCATTATCTATGTGATGTGATGATGCAAAGTATATACAATTCAATTATGCAAAATCATACCATTCAATGATGCAAAATGCGAGCGGCAGGTCGTTCAAAGCTTCCCTCTCCCACCGCTGATTCGTCAATGAGCGTATGAGCTGTACGTGTACTTTGTGCTGAAGTTTCTCGCGCCTATCCATGTATCAGTTGCAGGGAAGCACGACGACTCATTCATGATACCATTTGATGGAAGTGCACCGACGGATCGCATTCCTCATTCTTCTATATGATAATATGCGATGATGCAAAACGGCAGCGAGAAACGAACTTCGGCGCAAGCGGCCACGGGGTCCATCAGATATCGGAGATTTACAGTGCCTGTCCGCTTGAGGGTGCATCCCAGCTGGTCGCACGGGTGCCCCTGCCTCCTGACACGACCACGACAGGCTCTGTAATCTCCGGTATGTTTTCTGCGGCATTTGTGGTGGCTACTAGGACAGAGCCCGCGTCATACCTGCAAACATGTTTGACTTGTGGGTCGGCATCCCTGAAACGCATGCTTCTTGTGGGGCATGGTGATTTTGGGGTTTCCTTGGTAGCGACCATTAATGAGGTACAAAGACTCTCTTGATGATGATGAATGATGTCTTGATGAATGACGTGTACCGTCGTTCTCTTCAAGTTTTAGCTCGTGCCAGCGGCTGCGCGTTTATGACAGGCTTGCTTGTTCCGACCGCTGACGTTCAATGAGCTGTATCACTTCGAATGTGCTGTCGTTGTTTCTTGTTGTCTATCTCTTGCCTTTATCTATGTGATGTAATGATGAATGACATCGTTTCACAACACTACCCCGCATCCACATGGACATGGACAAACCCAAGACCTACTGGGAATCTCCTCTTGCCTACAACTGATCAAGGTAAGGGGCTGTTGCGGGGAGGTTGCAATTTCCGGGGGATGGCTTGGCAACCTGGTTTTGACCACCATCTGTGTGCCTCAGCTCTATATGAGTCACGAGAGTATCACGTATCTTGTGTTTTGTTGCTTACCCAGTTCATGGCATGTATATTCTGGACACAAATTCTGTCTGGCAATTGATTGCCGTCCGAAGAGCCCCTTGAGCAAGGGCAAACCCGGTCACGGTAGCTCGGTGTAAACACACCCTTTCCCACCCATTTTACGTTTTCGGGCATCTAGACCCTTCAATCACACGGTCATCGTGCCCATCTCGGCGCCCAAGGCAACAAAATTATCTCCAGGCCATCCATCCTCGCTGTTGTACGAGCAGATAAAGATCAAAAAGATGATATCAGCTGGGAGTTGTTTTGCTGGGAGCGGTTTCGTGCAAACTGCGCAATCATTTGGTTTCAAGCGGGGACGTACGCCCAACCAAACTCGGGCCAATCCGGGTGGGCGTTGCGGAGTCCAATCACGATGTCGAACGATTCCCTGCACATTGGGTCGAAGCGAGGTGAGCTTCTCGAGGATGGCGGGATTCTGCTCAGCAAGCTTGTCGGGTTCGTGGATATGGCGGCTGATGTCCAGCTGGTACTGCACCGCGGATTCTTGAAGGCACTTAATCTTGAAGGTGTTGGTGTTGACCCTCGTTCGTGTGATAACTTCGTACTGCGCACGGCCCTGTACAAGAAAAGAAATTTGATTGAATCAACACTAAGAATCACGGCATGTTCCCTGCACCGGCCGACACCCAGCTGTTTCAATACAATCACCGCATTCTGTTAGTGGTATAGTTGCTAGTACTGTATAATAATAATAATTGAGGACATCAATTGGGGATCACGCCATGCCCCCGGCGCCGCAGAACGCGACGACGGAATCGACGGATGACAATGCACAGAAAGGAGACGGAGTCTAGACGGCACACAAACACTTAACATGAGAGAAGTCCGCTTGCTGACGGGCCGTGAGCATCACCGAATCTGTGTACCGTAGTGCCGCTAAATACTCAATCAAAATTGCAAAAAAATGGCCGTTTGAGGAACTTTCGACCCAAACTTCCTAAAAAGTTTAGTCAACAAACAGAGACTTTTACTATTTTACTTTTGGCGCCATCATAATAGATATTCCGGATTTATTGTACCTACAGTTCAATGGTTTGCGGGATTCAGACAAAGTTCAAATATTAGCGTGATTGAAGGGTGAGCGGCGATACGGTACCTGCCACGGCTGACTCACAAACAGAAAACTTACTGTCATGGGGCGTCGGCCTCTTGCCACTGATGCCCAGCTGTCTTGATTCGATCACTGCGTTCTGTTAGTATGCATAGAAGCGACAGCACTAAATAGCCTATCAGACAATCATTGTCGCTGTTTTTACATCTGCCCGCAGTTTCTAGAATTGTCCAAAGTGCTCCGACAGAAAGAGATCTCTCTGGAACGTCCTGACGGGTCTTCGAAGGTTACTTCGTAACGAACTCTAAAATATACAAAAGTCCTGATCCAGAATGATATGGAACAAATCATCGATACCATTTAGCAAATGATTGCCGTCCG
>NW_028323738.1:0-31989 GCF_984573655.1 Nuphar pumila | reverse complement strand
GGAAGTCAGGGCTACCATAACTATCACTTGATTGTCAAGCCTTGAAGCATATGCTCAGCGATACATGGAGGCAATGCCAGGAGGTGGGGAACTAAGAGAGCTTGTGCAAGGGCACATCTCCGTGTTGGTTGCTGGTAGATAGTGCATTCTGACAACGTACGCGCGATGGTCTCCAACATGAGCATGTCAGCGATTCAGCAATTGCGTATGTATGGCTCCGATGACATGCGTGGCTGGACTTTTTTGCTGGCTTTGCTCTTATGCTTGTCCATTGGACCCGCCCAGCGATACACCAGTAATACAGCTTCAGCCGTGGCAAAGCAAGCCGTTTTTAGGCCTGTACAAGAGCGTATGTCTGGTGCCAGAAATGTTGACTTTTGCCATCTAATTGTGTGCTTGCTAATGCAACAAAGGGATAGCCAGCTATGCTTTTGTACAGCCTTAGCCGTTTTGTTGCTTTTTACCTTCCATCCAACTGCGGGGTAGCACTTGTTTTCGCCTCAAGTGGACTGTCTGTCATGACGATGATGACGATGATGTATCTTTTTACAACTCAACCGCATCTCATCTCATGTCATGGACATCGGCAATTCCAAGAACTACCTGGGAATCATCCCTCAAGGTACTGTCCATTGTGACACAGGCTCAAAAGTGTAGGCCCAAAACCTACCACTCAAGCCAATTTTACCCGGAGCAGCAATGTCAGAGTCTGTGAAGACTTTCCAGTCCACAGGAGACCCGCCACCGTTCCACGAGGGTCTCAAGCACATGGGCCACTTGATGATGCAGACCACTCCCGTTGCTGAGAGCACCTCTACTGGTACGATGCCCACTGAAGGTCGACTATTTGCCACCCGGCATGATAGTTATGTTGTCCAGATGCCTGATAACGCGAGAATTGTAGGGTCCGAAATGGGGTTTGAACCCCGTTTTGGCGACAGTGTGATGAGAAAGGGTGCCTGCTATCAATCAGAGCTGCAAACTTTCGAGTCTTGCGACCTCGTAACATGCCAAATATCGTGGTAGCAGCAACGCTGTGAGGGATAAATACAGCGTCACTTGTTGTAACCTTGTGATCGCAACATTCTCTTCGTGCCCAAAAGTGTGAAGCACACCAACCATCCATGTATCATTGGGATTTTACCGTTTACGACATCACTGCATTCTCATGGAGATTGGCATATCCACAATTGGCTCGTCCATCTCAAATTTTGGACATATCTAGAGATGCATGACCACTGGCGTGCGTGGAACAGCCTCTCCAGTCAAGCACGCGAAAGATTCTGTTGGTCGCATTGCAGGCCCAGATGGAGTGGCCACCATTGATTTCACAGCACCAAAGAACGTCGGAACATACAACGTCCGCGCGTATTCTGTCTGCGGACCTGCAGCTTTTGGCTCCGTGGAGGTGGGCTTTATGGTCCGCCTGCCTGCCTCTCTGGTGCCCTCCATGCCGCTGGCGGTCCGCGTTGGTGATGTTTTCCTGGCAGGAGCCATCATCACCGTGACTGAATCATCCAGGCGCCCACCCACTGAGGTCTGCTGAGATGCCATCTGGCAGGACCCAGTGCTTTGCCAGATTGGGTTTTGACCCCCCTTTGGTGGGGGATGGTCACGGGACGCTGATTCCCAAGTAGTTCTCGGAGTAGTTGCCAATGTCCATGTGGATGCGATGTAGAAAGCTACATTGTCATCAATTGTGTCCCCCAAATTCATGCGAGATGTGAAACGCACGTCACGTACAATTTTGGGCATCTGAACCCGCAAAGCACAAGGTCTGGCACAACGCTCGCAGGACCATGTAATTGCCCAGATCGGTATGAAGAGCGGCTTCGGCAGGGTCGAACACGATCACAGTGGCAGCCGGCTGTGAAGCTCAACCACCCCTTATTGCACAGGTGAAATGAAACCACACCGTACAATTTCTCACATGCATGTTGAAGCTGCGATTGGCGTTGCCCTGTCATAGCGTTTTCCGTCGAGCAGTCCATCCCAGATAGTAAATATTGGGTTTGTGAAGTGTTCAAAGCATCCGGATGTCTCATAGTTGATTCGATTTGACAGCAATATCAGACTGCACCTTGCTGCAGCTGGCACCAGTTGGTGGTGACGTGTGCTATAGAAGACGGGAGCGCGATCAAGGGGATTGGGAAATTAAGCAAAGTTGTCCTGGTGCAACCGGGGACGCCAACAGAGGTCCGCTTCCATTTCGTCGCCAGCAGGGAAGGCAGCGCTGCCATCAGCATTGCAGCCAAGGACAGCAGCGGACAAGCCTCGAGCACGCAGGGCAGTTTTGAGGTCAACCCACCCCAGAGCTCTGTCACACTCCTCACCGTCGATGCCCTGGATGCCACTCCAGAAGGCACCCGCTCGTCAGAAGTACATTTCTCATCCTTTCAACCATTGCATACATCCCATGTACATCGCGTACACCCGCACAACTTTACACCTGTGACCGGCGTAAACAGAACCACAGTCCACTCTGCCGTTGCTCACCCAAACTGCACGATATGGATGCCAATATCTTGTTATGGATGGATAGTCGGGATGCCAGATATCTGATAGGTACGCATAGACACTGCCGCAACATATCCCAAAATGCAAGCGTATTAGATGAACATATCAGACGAAAGCACGTCTCGACATGCTGTAGTGTGTCACACTGCCGCAAGCGCTCGAGGACGGCACGATCGCAGGCATGGCAATCGTCGGCCGCCTGGCCTCGCTGGTAGCCCTACTCACTGCGCTCAAGGAGCAGTACGCCATCGCAAACCAGGCCCCCCCCCTCGCAGATGCTTACACCGCGCTTGCAATGCGCCTTGGACAGCCCCTCCTGAATGCCTACTCCCTCGGGAACGTCTCCGCGGCGACCGAGCTCTTCGCCAACCTCACCGCAGCCATTCCCGGCAGCGAAAGCCGCCTCCGTAGCCTCACGGGGCCCGCGCAGCAGGACCCCCTCCCCGCGCTCCGCTTCTACCTCCCGACGGAGTTCCTCGACGGCCAGCTGCCGTACGAGACGGACATCTACCTCAACACTTGGGCGCTCTTCAACTTACAGCAGCTTCGCTACGTCCTGCACGGCACTGAGCTGCTGCCGGAACTTGAGAGCACTTGGAAGAAGGCTGTGGCGGCCGCCACGGTGAAAGCTGCGATGCAGGGCCGCTACAAAGCGTGCGACTCTCCCTCTGTCAGCGTTCCGCCAGACCGCGTCATTTGCAGGTCCAGATGCCTGAAAATGCTTAAATATGTGGGACAAAATTAGGGGTCTAAGCTAATCCGGCAAAGCCCTGCTCTGTTAATTCATGCTGAAGTTTGAGTGGGTGAACACAGCCGAATTCAATGTGCATGAGACCTGCTGTAACTTAAATCATGTAATCTACTTGGAATGGTAAATGCGATGCCAATGACAAGTCACACTTTCATAAATAGGTTGTAGTCCCATCGGCCTTGCAAGTGGTAAAACCAGGCTTCGTGACCGGAAATCTTCTCTCTTGTTGTTAGCCGCTGTTTGTTGTTACCTGCCAACACAGCATGGTGTGCTACACGTGCTTTGCGTGGAGCACATGCCCCTTCAATGCGTGGTGCAATGTATCTGCAAGTTTCTTCACAGGCAAGGTGGCTCAGATGGTTCAAAGGGCCGAAAGATGTGGCGATCATTCAGCCTCAGTTCAGCTCTGTTGTCTCGCCCATTGTCAATGCGTTCTTTTCACTGGCTTATTTGAGGCATTTATTGACCTGAACATTGACTGATTCCCAGGCAGTTCTTGGAAGCAGTTCTTGCCAATGTCCATGTGGATACGGTAGTGTTATGAAACGTGTTATAATACATCATCATCATCAACCAGGATTGTCACGATGCAGAGGCACACGCGAAGCACTAGAGGTCCCAGAGCCTATCTCCGAGTGCAGCCTAGCTCAGGCGATGGCGGTAATCGGGCCTGACTGGACCCCGAGCGCAAACCTTGTCCAAGGACGAAGCAATCGCGCACGATCTGAGCTTCAGCCGCATTCTGGAAGCATCTGAGAACGGAACTCTCTGCTTCCAGGGCAACATCGCAGTTGCGCTTGCGCGGTGGCCCCACTCGAGGGCGGGCGAGCGCTCGGCCTGGCTGGACCGCGCTGCGGACGAAGTGACTTCGCGCCTCCGCATCAGCGGTCGCAAAGCGTACATTTCGTAGTCGCCAGGCAGCCCTTACCCAGCCAGCGACGTCGATCACAACATGAGCATCATGGCCCTTTTGCGGCGGTCGGGCGCTGCTGACGACATCACCGAAAAGCTGGTATGATGTTCATCGTTTCTATCTTTTACCTTGACAACCCTAAAATGTAAAATATTTTCTAATTTTTCAAACTTTATTTCACCACTAGCATGTCTACCTTTTATCTTATTACAACATTGAAACGATCCACATGAACAATGGCAACTCCAAGTACTACTTGGCAATCAGTGCTGACATATAGCCATTGGCTGCTCAGCTGATTCCTGCTGATTGCTCCACCTCCATGGATGATGACGGCGGCGATATATCAGTTCCATATTGTTCTCGCAGTCGCAAGGGTCTCAAGAGTTAAAAGTGAAATAAGTGAATTGGGAAACTCACCATGTCTCGTCTTCATCATCACTCAAAATTGGTATCTTGCCTCACTGTGAGAGTGTTGATCATGCTAGTGTATCGTCCTGTGTATGCGATCACATGCATGGAACTCATTCTCTATTCACTTGCATGTTACGATGAGAGCATGTGGTCTGTTCCGCAGGTGAATTACGTGATCGCAAGTCCCACATGTCTCTATCCGGTCAACATTCTGGCCATCAGTTTGGCTCCTGGAGAGCGATGTTGTCTCCGGAGGCACAAACCCTGACGTGCGCGTCACCATGGCCATCCCTGACCTGGACACCACTATTCTGGATGCCACATTCCGCCCTGGAGCACCTCCGGTCCAGCACCACCAGGTCCCCTATCCAACCACACATAACACCACCTCAGTTGAAGTCGAGGCCACTGGCCAGGGCAGGTGCGACACGCTGAATGCTGTGCTTTAGGGTGATGGTGTGTTGTCATTGTTCAACGCTGCCGCATCCTCATAGATAGCAGCTACCCCAAGTACTACTTGGGATTCAGTGCTACCAGTACCATCACTCGAGACAAGGATCAATTCTTACTATGTTATTCTCCGTTATTCTCCTGTTACAACGCCATGTATGAGAAGATTGTTGTGAGATTCATGCAGGGTCTGTATGTGGCAATCAGAGGCAGTTGAGCTCGATGTTTCGCAGACCCTGTTTTGTTTCGGTCACAGATGCCCGAAATGCGCAAAATGTTAGGGCGAATATGGGGGGCGATAACCATTCTGGCGAAGCACTGGTTGAGCTTGTCTTCTGTCAGCATTTGGCCAGACAGTGAAGTTTCCCAGGTCCAGATGCCTAGAAATGCATGAATTCGTGGAGCAGACAAGCAAAAACGAAGCCTACCACAAAAGGGCTGCAGCCGGATGCAAGCGCTGGTGCAGATGCTCCGAACAGAGGACTGCTTGCAGACAATGTGCACAGACGAACGCGTGCGTAGAGCTCACCTATACACAAAACAAGACAAATCCACCAATTCTATACTATTGTGTTGTTGCCACAGGCAATGGATGTGCCAGTGACATGTCCACAGGGTATCATCATTGTTTGAGAAGGAACAAAGATGGAACAAATAAGATCACGGATCTGCCAATGCAGGTCAGCACTGCACTGGCATTGACCTTTGTGCCAACCCAGCTGTTGCCCTTCCCCCAGTTCAACGGCCTCCAGGTCGAACTCTCACTCCATCTGGCCAACTACTCAGCCTCTGCTGGTCCGGCTGGCTACCGCACCATACCCCCTCGGCAAAGTCGTGGACGTGACGGTGTCCGTGACCACCCCCGACCAGCTTGGCCCTGTGGAGATCAGGTGTGTGTTTGTGCTTGCAGCGTGCTTTACGGCAAGCTGAGAAAGGCGATGAGCACCGTTGTACACGGACACCTTGCATGCCTTGTGCGCATGATGGCTTGCTTACTTTTATCCCATTGTTGCCAACCAAATCGCCTCCATCTTGCAGCATTGCTGATGCCACATTGGCTCACGGTTCTTGGAGGCACCAATAACACTACTCTTTTACCCTAGCCACTGTGTACGACGAATTTGGAAGATGAAATGCAAGGACAATTGTAAAGCAGTACATCGTCGTCAATTGATGATGTATCTGTTTACAACGCATCCACGTGGGCTTTGGCAAGTCCAAGAACTATCTCGAGATACCTGACATAGACCTAGATAGCTCAGCCGACATAGTGAGACGCTGAGAGTGCTGTGAACAGGGTGGATATGCCTGGGGCCCTGGAGGCTGTGTCCCCCGAGCTGGCAGCAGGCTCGCCCCCATCGTGTTTGGACGGAACTTTCCTGCAGCTGCTGGGCACGTACTGGCTGTGGTGGCTGTGGAAGTGCCCCTCTCAGGAAACTCATTCGGACCGCGTCATCTTTAGGTACGTGTGACTTCCACTTTCATGCAGGCACACCCCCACACTTGAAGATACGTACATACCAATCCAACCAGGTCTACGGTAGATTGAATGAGATTTCATGTAAGCTGGACGGAACATTTAGAACATTGTATTGTGTTCTGAAACGAAATCGGTTGCGAGTTGTTTGGTTCATGGCCCGTGTCGAAACGTCGTCTTGGGAAACTGTCAAAATAGGTTTGCCGGCCGTCAGAGACGAGAACGCAATTGTCATATCTAGTTCAGGCATTTGAGTGCTGTGCTGGAAATGAATCAGGGGCACTAAAGTTTCTCGATCGGGGTTTTACAGCTAATTAGTCATCAGAGAGAAGACCTCTGCCAGACACTCTGGGCGTTAGTGATTTGCAGCGTCGAGCGAATTTCAAAATTTCAAGAATTCCAAGAGCCAAGCCATGTGCACGGTGGCTTTCACAAGACAGGTTACTATGCAGGTACTCGGGCGTGGCGCCGGGGCAGCACACATTCAGCTTCCCAGCCGTTGCAGCAACCTCTGGAACGTTTGTGCTGCCGCCGGTCTCCGCCGTGGCCCTTGACGACCCCTCCGTGTCCGGCAAAAGCGCCTCCGGCCGCATCGCCATCTGCCCAGACCGCTTCTGCACGCCTCAAGTCGCCGAAACGCCCGGCATCGGCCACAGCTGCCCCAACTCGTGCAGCAGAGCGGGCGCTTGTAACATCAACACCGGGAGCTGCATCTGCGAGGCGGGCTTCGTGGGTGTCGACTGCAGCGTGTTCACCGCTGCCTGACCAAAACGTTCCGCTTGACTAAGAGGATCGTGTCGCAGCGTGGTTTGCACCCCTGAGCAGGTCGAAGCGATTAAGAGTAAGAATGGTGCTTCGATCGAGTCAACTGCGATGCGATGATGCGACTTGGATTAATGTGCTGCAGTGTGGGCTCTGCGCCGGCGACAGAGTTTCGTCGGAACCTGTCATTTGCGGAATGTGATGCCTGAGAATGCATGCATTTTCGGGGCAAAAATGGGGGTCGAACTCCTTTCTGGCGAGGCACTGGTCGGCGAGTGCGGTGCGATTGCGAGGTGCCATGCCTACCGATCGAGAGACGGTCTGGATTCCTCGTCTGCAACCCTGCAGGCTGCGTCGCTCTGATGGGCCGCTTCGAATGCATATTTTGGGAGATAATGAGTGGTAGTAGAGTAAACAATTGCTGTTGCAACAGTGAGAGACGCCTGATTTTGCCGTGACACGAAGGATGTGCCTGCGTGAATGCGACATTGCTACTGAGTGGGTAGTTACTTCTCATTCTCTCCTTCTATAGGATACATCATCATCAGGAATGCTGGTGTCGAGCCCACTGTTTCCGCACCACTATTGACCCAATATTGGCTCAGTTGTCAAATGGTATTGGGGGTAAGTATTGCTTGGTCTTCAGCTGGAGCGGCACAGTGGAACAGGTCCGAGCTCCAGTGCAGTTGAAGTTGCCTGGACGACATGGGCCGGACGTACCCTGGACGTTTCATTGTGGGGGTCACATCTAGGGGCGGCGTTGTGTGTAATGGATGACATGCACCAAATGGGAATGGCCATCGGTGATGCGAATCACAAGCGACGTGTTGCTTCAGTCACACAAATCTGTACGTTTTCCATGTGCTTGTACCTCTTGAGAGGAGTCGCATCACTTCTTGAGAATATCCTCGAATTGAATGCATGTATAGAACCGTTGGACCTTTTTAAAAAATATCTGATAGGCTGGTACCTTGGAGTGCCATATAGATATATTTCATACTCGCTTCTTTGATCAAGGTATTCATGATAATTTCCGCATTCTTTCATGGTTTTCTATGCATCAATTCTTGATAGCGGTGCTGGCTTTCCCCTGGGATTTTCAGAACGAGGTCGCCCATTCATAAGAGTGCACTGGTTTCCTCTTCCTGTGTTTGTCATAGGTGAAAAAGTTTTGTGCAAAGTGCCCTGATGTGATTGGCCATGGGGTCAAGACATCTACAAGATGATAGCTACAGCTACTATGTGTGACTGCAAATGCACAAGTACATTGTACAGCACCGAAACTGCACTGAACTATAGGTGCACAAAAGCATGCACCACTGAAGCAATGCTGAACAAAAAGGCTCCACTGAGCGTCATCAGCAGCATGTTCTGGCCGAGCTTGGCGTTGTCGCTGTGTGGGACGGCTGCGTTCTTGAAAATGTTGGTGAGGTTGAACAGGCGCCACGAGACGTAGACGTACACACCGGAGACGACCGCAAAGTTGACCAGCGGATAGCCAGGAATCTGCAGACACGCAACTGAGTTGACAAACTCACTCCATCAGGCTGGCATAGCCCCCAAGGACCTTAATATGTGCCTCTGACCATGCATTGCTAGAGGGCATCACACAATGCGAGGGTTTTCGAAACGCCATTATCACACTCACCATTCCACGAGAAGAGTGTTGATGAGTGTTGATGCCCGTATTGTTAATTGTGTGGTGAATCTCAGATGTTGATAAAAAAGAACCGATACGACTCAAAAAAACTGGAATGTGCATAGCAAGTTGGAGGCACCCTTGGACTCTTTGTCGGCGCTGACAATATATGAGCTCCATGATATAAATAATCAATCAGGAATCACGCCATGTCCCCTGCGCCGTGACACACAGCGAGAGAGACGTACCCAGGGGGCTTCGGTCTCAGGCCCATGGTGGTTGGCCCAAAGATATGCACGGGCACTTCGGGCCGGACAGATCTATTGCATAACGGCAGCCATGCTCTCAGCTTTCCCCACGCAATAAGACGCAGGAGCTGCCAAGCCAGACATAATGTCTGCAAGTCTCTTGCCATGAATGCGCTGGAGTTATCCTTACCCACGCCAGTTGAGGACAGCCCCTCCCAAACAGCAGGGGTCTCGCACCAGGTTGAGCAGGTACTTGGGTTGGCCATCTGGTATATTGGAGTGCAGCCAGGTGTGGAACTGGCTCAGGTATGTCTCAAGTGTGATGCATCCAAGCCAGCCGAACAGCCCAAAGCTGTAGGCGCGCAGCTCGGGGAGGAAGTTGCGAGCAAGCACCCACAGTGTGATCGGAATCCAGCTGGTGTAGGGGTGCACGGCGTTGTACTGGTCCTTTGGGAGCGTGTAGACGTGCGTGTACCACTGGTGAGCCGAGACCGCGATGACGCACATCAGCGCTGAGCGAGCTGCGAGCTTGGCGGTGGGCTTGGAAGCGTCAATGACCTTCCACACGTTCTCGATGTGGGGGTGAACCCAGGCGGCAAACATTCCGTGAATCCATACATAGCGGTCAAGGCCGGAGCGGAAGTACCACTCTGCACAGCGTCTGATGATGAGCGAGCGGCAAGTAACGGCATAGAACAGCGATTTGCCAGACCGTACAATTTGTAGGGCTAGATGAACAACAATGCGTGAATTTCGAGGACAAAATGGGGTTTCAAACCCAATCTGGCAAAGCAATGGCATGCAAGGTTGCTGAGGAGATGAAACAGCAACATGCAGGTGCTGAAAGGGTAGTTGGGCAGGCTGCCTGTTAACTTGAATGTTGATGGGACTGAATAGCTCAACGCTGCTACCGTATCGTACATGCCATGTGACATGGACATTGTCAATGCCAAGCTCCTCGTGAAACAGTGCCACTTCTACTATCACCCGAGTTTTTGCAGTGAGGCCCGTAGCAACTTATTCAAAGGCAAGGGCAAACCGGTCACGGCTGCCTGAGGTAACCCAGATCTACTTCCACCCCACCAAAGGGTTCGGTTCAAGGGTTTCTTGGGTTCAAGGGGTTCATCCAACAGCGGGTGTGAGCACGCGTCCGCACTGTGCGATTGCAGGTGTTTGGCTCACTCATAAGGCATGCAAGCGTGCGATATACAGACGAGGCGGAGGCGAACCATGCAAGTCATCTGAGCCAGGCCGGCGGGGGTCTGTGTAAGCCACGAGCCAGCGGAAGGGTGCCCAGATGCTGTAAAACACTGGTTTGACGTCCCAGAAGATGATGATCGCCACAACCGCAGCCCCGAGCTTCACGAGGATGCCGATTCGGGAGCCGTTGTACTGGTTGGCGATGCCGAGAGTCGCGTAGACCATGATCGTGTAGATCGTGTGCATTGGGCAGATGTAGTAAAGCATGTACGAGTTGCGGAGGACGATGCAGCAGGCAAAAACGAGGAAGTTAAGACGCCACATCATCTGCGCAAAGCGGCCGACGCAGTAGTCGTTTGTCTTGTAGTAGTAGTGGAAGTTGCCGTAGCCCGTCATCCAGACGTAGCCCGCGATGAAGACGCGGATCGCATTGTAGGCCTCGCGGGCCTCGAAATAGTGGTACAGCAGAAACAGTACCTGCATACACGTTTTTGGTCAGCCGTGGCTGATCTCCTTTCTTGCAGGGTACAAGACGATGAAGAAGACATGTCAGGTCAGGATATGGTAAGTCAGGCTGGTCCAGGTACGCTTGCCTCAGATGAAAGTAATGGTAGCACTGATTAGTTCCCAAGTAGTTCTTGGAGTTGCCAATGTCCATGTGTATGCTGCAGTGTTGTAAAAAGATACATCATCATCATCATCATACACGGATGCGGAAGTGTTGAACAAATGGACTTCATCAATACATCAAATAGATACGAGCAATACAAGGACTATGGCTCAGGCCATAAACGGCCAAGTATCCACGGTCGGATATGCATCGTCTTCATCATACACCGCCGATGCTGTCTCATGAAATGAGTCAATCAAGAACAACGGCGGGGGAGGCGTGGCATGGTAATCGATTTATTCATTTGTTTACTTATTTAACAACGCCAGGTCTCTGCAGATGTGCACTGCGCCCACGGGGATGTGCCCGAAGGGCTTTCCTTTGCTTCCTTTGCCTCATGCATCGTGATGGGCTCTTCCCATGTCTACCCATATAACCCTCTACTCTGTGTTTCTAGGTGTTTCATGCCGTCTACAGAGACCAATTGGCAAGGCCGAGACCGCTTGCGGCAGCCACGTGTGGTGCCACTGTAAAAGCCCACCACCCATGCAGCATGCCTCATGCTTTTTCGAGCATTTATGGCGCCAAGCAGTGACGTGACAGGAAGTGCACCTGTGGACACCCAGGGTTCTGACTCATCTCGTACCTCCGTGGCTTAAAGCGGGTGATGCTGCAGAAAGGAACGTGTGCGTCTGGGACAACTCTGGGACTTGACCCGACATTGAGGGATCTTGCCTTTTCCTAAAGATCAAGCTAGTCAGCTTTAACCTCACCAGAACGCTTGAGGGTTGGTGCATGTGAGTAACGAGTGCGTGCATGCACAGCCGTGCAAATTCAATGAAGGAAACGGCTTCAGCTCCCCACGTGAAAGCTCACAGTATTTCATCAGACATCATCGATTCCGAGTGGTTTTGGGAGTTGCCAATGTCCATGTGGATGCGGTGGTGTTGTAAAATGATACACAATGTCAGAGTCTTTGCCGAAGACCCTTGGGGACATGCATGGGCTGCAGACAGCGATATACGAGAAAGAGGGCACAGAGCATGCCAATGCGCAGGGCTTTGCGAAAGCGTATGCCCATTTGTTGAATCAGTACCTAAACTATTGGTGGACGGAAATCAGCATTTATGGTACCAGACATACGCTGTTGTACAGGCTTGTCCGTGTGAGGTGGTATCTCAGAGATAATATGCTGCCGTAAAAAGGTACATCATCATTGGATCAGGGCACGAAACCTGCATCCAACCCTTCCACTCCTCCGTCTGGTGGCGGCTCAGCGTCATTGGTCGAGACTCCTTTTGCAGGCTGGATCCAAACGCCACGGCGGTGAGCGCGAGAAAGATCATGAGGAACACGTCACGGCTGTAGCTCTTTGCTCCGAACGGAAAGAGAGAGGTGCGATCCGCCAGCAAGAACCACAGCATGAGCGTGCCAAACTCCGCTGCAGCCGCGATCGTGTTCGCATGAGCCACCACCGCGTCCTGATCAAGGCACACAACCCTGCATCCCACCAGATGATGATGTGACGTTTCAGACTAGGCTACATGACAGGGCGGGAAGAGGTGTGATTGCACCAGGAAGCCGTGACCCGTTTCGCCCTTTGCTCGAAGGGGCTCTTCGGACGGGTGCTAGGGAATACGCACATCATGGCTCACACTGATGGTGGTCTACTGATTTGCTTCATGACTCCTATTGACGTCCTATTCACCTGGTACGAGTCCATGCACGTCGCTCGATTGAGTGCACAACACCCAAACTTAAGCTCTGGTTCAGTTTGTCTAGTCAATGAAAAGTCCGCTCATACTTGAACCTTGTACAAACTCTCTTCAAGTGAGCATGAGGCTTTGGTCTTAGGCGTGTACCAACCAAGGAGTCATCAAAGTTTTCCGCGCACATGGGCTGGCATGGGTACCACACGCCTTGATTGTCTTGCCTGACTGTGTCAATTCATTGTTTATTCATGGAATCTGGAGATGTAAACTGGGAAGGAGAGGGGGTAGGTAAAACCCCTTCTGATGAGGCACCAGACCTCCCGGCCCCACAAAGACACAGCAAGAACATTACAGCAAGCAACACGGCTGCATGGTAGAGGCTCCGCACTTTATGAAGTTGCTCTGACACAAGCATGCAAGCAGCCCATTCCGGATGCCCCGCCTGGGGGAAGGAGTGGGGCGGTCCTCATCCGCAGCATTGCTACCGCTTGAGGACAAGCACTTGTTGCTCCCCTCGCGCTTTGCAATCGAGTCCAGCAGGGGCGCCTGAGCGGATGGAGAATCGCTCTCTGAGCCTGCGTCTTTTGCCGCTGGCACGTGCCTGCCAAGACAGCTGAGGATTCTTGGCACATGAGCATAGCATATTTGAGAATGATGCATGTTTTACGTGACTACCGCATCCACACAAGCCAAGTGCGACGTTAGAACCAGTTCTACCATGACCTGAGACATGATATGCATAGTTTGTTATGGTGTCCATGGCTCCTGATGAATGGTTAGATGGATCGCTCAAAGCAGCACGGACCTCACCAGAGCTCGGCATGAAATACTTGATCAGAATGCTTTGTCTGTGAACGTGAGGGTCGCTGTTTATGTGAGCTTGTGATTAGGCAACGGAGTGGTTGCTTTTAAACTATGCAGGGTCAGCAGGCCCTTGATTCACTGTAATTAGGAGTCGCGTTGTTCGAGGTGTGCAGTGACGATTTTCACCTGTGAGCAAACATTGTTGTTCGTCGAGTTCTATTTGACAACAGCAATACACACTCGCAAGGAGAGTGTCCGCCAGTGATCCGTCTGCCTGATCCAACGGAAAGCGTGGAGCACGTTCATGCTGTCCAGCTGTGAAGTCTCGCAGGCGGCACCCACCCCACATGCTCCCACTGTTTCTCGGTGTGTAGCTCGCGAATTCAGGGCCCTCCCTTGTGCTTGCAAAAGACCGATACCAATGGTGAAGCTTATCAACGACAAGAGAGAGAGCTGCGTGAATCTGCTGCAACGTGGAGTGGTTGCCTGGAGTATTGTTCCATTTCACTTCGAATGTCTGTGTAGTGAGTATGGATGAAAAGAACTGGGACTTTTGCTTTCAAAGCAAAGATTCAGAAGGGTTGGTGTCGTTGCCACTCAGATTGCGTATTTATAGTACTACGGAAAACATGGAACCCCACATTTCATGCACCACGGCTGCCCATTGCGAGGAGCTGCATAGTGACCGTGATTGAGTGCCTCATGATTGCATCGATTTGTGTACACTGGTGGCTCTTGAGGCAACACGTCGTGATATCATCTTGCGTATCATCTGGTATATATGTTATGTGCATGCATGGCGTTCAGGCATGGTTTATGGCATCCATCGTGCAATGTCCTCCTACTGGGCGTCGACGAAATCATGCCGTAGAGGAATGGCAGCGCACCTTGCATTAACCAGATACCTGGAGTATGTCCACAGTATCAGAGCAGCCACGTAAGCCAATCCCGCAGCAATCTGAATCGAAGTAAGTTTGTCAGTGCGTTTCTCAGGGCAGAGCAGTGTTCGGCTTCAACCCTAGCGTGCACACAGCTATTTGAAACTTGGCGTTCCATGGCAGGGGACAAATGGACTTGTTGCTTTCGTCGTGTCATCAATCTTGATGTTGGTTTATTTTCCATAATGAGTAACAGTGGCTTTCAATGCAATCATTGACAAGACTTACAGCATTGATAATGGCAAATGCCGTATTCGTGCGCACTCACCAAACCAAAGCGACATTGCAGAAAAACAAGGGTGTACGCACACACACAACACCAATGCCAATAGAAGTTGGAGTATTGCATATTGTCAGTGACTGGACAGCAATCGTGCATTACATACCTGTCCCGCGGATACATCTGTAGTGGGCGTCTCTAGAGCAATTGGCTCTGGCATGGTCACGCAGGCACAACAATCCTTGACAACCAGAGGAAGTTCGCAGTTACAAGAGCTCACTGCATTTCCAACGCCTATGTATGCGCACGTTTGTTGAGAGGGATGTGTGCCTGTGTGAACCCAAGCTGTTACGTGCGCATCAGCGAAAGGCACAACACAGCCAAAATTGGCAAGTACACATGTAATTGTAGTTTATGAGAGATAATAAAAAAGTAATCCAGTAAGAAAGCATCAACACATATCTCATCACAGCAGAAACCTTGCCAAAGTTGAGGCCTATCTCAGATGTATCTATCTAGCCATGAGCCAAGTGTCATAGGTCGGAGTCTTTCCCTCGACCCAGGGAAAGACCTGCCAGGGTCCCAGGTCTGGAATTTTTTCCGTCTCTCGACAGCGAAAACATCCGTATGTTGAAGCATTCTTCTAAACACATGTGCTAAGCGTTACATCGACCAGATTCCTTGGGGCATCAGCTCTGCGCCAAGTGTCATACCATGGTGGGCATACTACAGCACCATGGCAGAACTGGAAAATGTGAGCAATCAAGTCAGATTCACTCCCCAAAATTTCTTGCACATACTGGGCCTCCCAGTGCATCCCCCGTTTTGGGCAGTGCAGGCTCAATTTCGGCCCACCCTGCCCATAATTGAACGCTAGAATCTCTCAGGTGAGGACTCTACCAACAAGTTAAATGTGGCCTCTCACTGGCTTTGCGAGACAATGACTTCAGCAACATCTCCCAAATATTCTTCTTTGAAATTCATCC
This sequence comes from Nuphar pumila, assembly GCF_984573655.1. Lineage (NCBI taxonomy): Eukaryota > Viridiplantae > Streptophyta > Magnoliopsida > Nymphaeales > Nymphaeaceae > Nuphar > Nuphar pumila. Next base: position 16,348 of record NW_028323738.1, on the reverse strand, counting down.
TCTCGCCAATAAGGAAAAGAAGCTTTCCAAGAGATAGCGTCGAGGCCTCTTAGGCGTGTTGCCTTCATCGATACCTCGCTTCTTGGTTTCTGCAACGCCACAAACAGCATGAAATCGAAGCGCAAAAGTACCAGAACTGACTCAACATTGTTGAAATTAAAAACGACGCAACAGGTGCCAAAGGCGCAGCAGGAGAAAGGATTGCATGCGGAGCCTGCATAACTGCTGGCCATTGTCTTGGGGTTGTGTGAGCTAATGTTACTGCATGGGAGATTGCAACTTATGACTCACTTATGCATGCGTAAACGTCAGCTCAGAGACAATCATCGTATTCTTGTGAGATGCTCACAAGAGTACAATGCCTGTGTGTACATGGTTTCAAGCACCGTTATGCCTTTCTCCTTATACGCAGCAAAACTGCAAGGCCGGATCGAGGAGTCATCATGGCGCCACCTATCAACAGTCATGGCGAGACTTATGGGCAATACTTGCCCTCTTAGTTATTCTCTCATGACCAGTGAGTCACAGTGAGTCAGTCACTGGTAATGCAACCAAATGGGTTCGAGCAGAGTCTGTGGGAAACCGCACAAGGGCAACAATCACGAATGTCTCAATTAATACACATACTCACACGCATCACAAAGGCGCTGTTGTAACTGCCAATCCCTGAAAGAAAGCCATTGGGAGGTGGTTGAACCAGCGTCGTCAAACAGGGAGCCAACAGGCAACATGTTTCAACCCATTCTTTCGGCCCCATCCATTGAATCGTTCCGTACCAGGGTCCACAGAGAGTGTGGGTTTGACGCTGATCCAGCCTTTGAAAAAAGCTCTGTGTGCAAGGTTTGCAGGGGAGTCCAGTGTTTTGCCAGATCCTGTCATTTTTCAGGTCCAGATGCCTGGTAATGTACTATGAATTTTCGAGACGGAAATGAGAATCGGAACTCATTTTGGCGAAGCACCGGGGGATTCGTGACCAAGATGTGCATCTCGGGAAGTACATTCCCAGCAGTGAGCCATGATCATCCGCTCCTACCGGCTCCTGAAGTGCCGTCAAACGTGCAGCAGGACCATTTGCATGGCGGGCTTGCACTGGATCCACCTGCACCTCAGCTGATGGTAAACTACCTCTCATACTTGCCTCACCACTGTATCCACATGGACCTTCGCAACTCCGAAGCACAATTCGGGAAGCAGTGCCACCATTTCCCGAGGCGAACGTACTGGGACCGGCCTGACTCTCCATAACCTGACCCCTGCATGTCCTCTGTTCGTGTTGCTGATTCTGTGGCAGAGTGAAATCATTGAAAGGGCCAAGTGCCTCGGCAAAGGGGCGCCCCAGCAAGTATTGTGATTACTCAGGTCTCACAATTGACCGTCCCCACTTCTACCCCAGAGGCATCCACACAGCAAGCCTGAGCAGCACAACGACCAGCCTCACGCCAGCGTTCGTGATAATCATGATAATGTCATAGTGCAAACATTGCATCGCGAAGAACATGCACTGTGCGTGGCGAGAGACCATACCCTATGACATGACGTGGTACGCATCAGGTGAGCTGCTTATGTGCCACATCTTCTGACTGGACAACAGTATCATCATCAAATCAGTCAAAAGATCATTCACGTTACGGAAAAGAAGAAGCTTCACCAAGGCCTTCTCGAGCACCTTGCACCATTACGAAACAACCGCATTGCAAGAAGACTTTTCAAGCAATAGATAGGGAGAAAGTTCTTGAAAGATAATAGAGCATAATACCTGCTGGCATTCCTTGAGCTTTAGCGTGAAGTGTGGGTGCAGGATGCTCAACGGACAATTTCGATAGCCAGCTCGCAGATAGGCTTTCATTCCAATTCGGAAACTACTGAGATGTTATACATCAGGATGCACACAGGCTGGACACATGTTATTACTGATGCCTTCTGTCATGGGAACTCGCCCAATTCAGCTGCATTCGCTTGGTTGGTAGATTCATTGCCTGCTCTAGTGCAGCTCGTCAGCACGTGCAGTTTGTTTAGCAAACCTTCATAGTTCAAAGTCGCGGCACTTATTACTTAAGTTGTTTTGTCGTATCTGCGCATGGCATGCGGTTGAAAGATCTTACGGATGTAATTTGCACGTCGTTGAGGTACCCGATATGGCGGTTTGGGGCAATGCCGTGTAGTTGATCAAAATGTAGCAATGCAGACGCGCTTTAATCCTTGGCGTGATTCAAACAATAAGGGCGCAATGTTGTCATCAATTGGGCTTCGGTGCTCGCGATGGTTTGTAACCATCATCCTGATGTCTCGAATATTGCCTGCCACGTCCCAACAGTATGGAGCGTTTGACGAAACGATGTGGACCCGTGGTACTCTGTCCGAGTACACAGTGGCGTGGCCTGCGGGGAGGGTTGCCTCGCTCGCGAGGCACAGCGAGGCGTGGAATCAACGGGGTGACTGGGTATCGAGCATAGGGCCACAATCCAGAGCCTCTCTAGAGTGGGCTTTCAAGTCGTCATCACGAGGATTGAAGGCTGATGGAAGGTTAGGTCCTGTGATGCACGTAGCGGCAGCGGAGGCTCTGAGGTGCGACATGTGTAACGGCGTGGTCGGCAAATTATGGCGCAAGCAGGTGGAGGAACTGCACTGGCATTGGTACGAGAGGCGCACCAACCCTGAGGCTGACTTTGCTCCACGTGAGCCTGGAGAGTCCTTGGCGGAATCTTGCGAGTCTGTCCCGCAAGAAATGCTCAGCACTTTCACAATAAAGCAGGTCACTAAGACGGTGGATTCCAGCAACGTCAAGCCAATTCAGCTGGTATTCTTCACCTTGCAAGAAAGAGATGTCTTTGAGGAGCCCAGTGATGTAGAGCTGAAAGCAGCTCACAGATCTTGCCAGGTGTGTCCATCCAATCCAAGGTGCTGTGTTGTGGATACTCACACATGTGTGCAACATACATGCTCTATCTCAGAGACAGGCCATCGGAACCTGCCCGTGCATTCTAGATCAACAGTGGCAATAGCACCAGCCCTTTTGCTTGCTCCCGGTAAATGATTGTTGGGCATTGGCCTTCGTCCAGTGTCTTGCAGAGGGCCGTCTTGCTCAAAAACCCTGATACCTCTGCTCCTCCGCCGCTTTCGTTGTATGCACGCATTGTCGGGTATCGTGTCCCGCACAGATCGTACTGTCCATAGGTGCATTGGATGGTAGAACATGCGTGAAAGGTCTACAGCTTGAAGCCTCTGCTGCATTTGAAGTGTTGCGAGCGGAGCAATGTTCCCTGAGGATACTGAAAGGCTGGTTCCTCCAATATGCAGGACGTGGTGGCCGGAATAGGCAGGTCGGATGCTGCGGAGGCTGTATTGAAGGCAATCAAGCAGTATGCGGACATGTACGGCCGTGCTTGGGTGCAGTATGTTGCTGCTCACCCCGAACGGACACCAGCTCCGCCCATGCTGCACGGTATGACCACCACCACTCCAGAAGGCTCACATGGTCTCTCACACTTCTGATGAGGCACTCACACAAAGCTTTCAGGCATCATATACACACCCCTGTCACTACATTGTCGATACCGATCTCAAGAACCACATCTTGTGGCATGTGTCTGGGTATGGAGCGTTTTGAAATTTTGAAACGCACCAGCATCGGCATTAGTCAATGCAACCTGGGAATTGGTACCTGCTTCCATCACTTAGTCCTGGTGCACGCGCACCAGATCTAGCTTCATGAATTTCAACCTATGGCCTGAAATGATTTCCTTTTGGTTTTCTACCAGCACGATTAGAAATCAGCCTTGGCCGATCAAAAGCTCCCCATTGTTCATGTCTCCATAGATTTTGTTGACGGGTCACAACAAAGGACGTTCCATCAACTTTCATGGAGTGGTTTATGGTGTGTGGCTGAATGCTGTGCGATGCAGGCTGTGACGACGAGCACGAAATGTGTGAGTCGTGGGCGCATGTGAATGAGTGTGACAAGAACCCTGCGTACATGCTGGAGAAGTGCATGCTCTCCTGTGGCGTGTGCCACAGCCTATCTTCGTACCCTTGGCAGTACTTTCCAGACGAAGTCATCGCCGAGCTCCAGGCACACGTTGACTCTGAGTCAACACGGTTAGAGTCCGTCATCTGCAGCAATTCCTGCCGTCATCCCAGCATACCTCCCTCCTCAGGTGCGAGTTGCCCTCATGTTGGCTGACGTCTGGACCGTGACGGTCCGTGTGGGTCCGTCCCTGCTATGCTCATGAGTTCCTCATCGTTGAGAAAATGTGACACAGCGTAACAATATTAACAAAAGGGCGAGCTTTTTGGGAGCGTTACAGTGTTTTTTGGGTATCGCCTGATGTACAAACCTGAAAACACTGCACGATTATGTGGTAATCGATGATGGGAATCGTAGTTATGTGTCAGCTGTGCGCAAGCAGTGAGTGACATACGCAATCCTACTCGGTCTGAGTCACAGAGTTTGTAGCCCGAGAGCATCGCTTGCCTGCTGAAAGCAGGGCTGTTTCGCATTTCGAAATGCTCATCAGCAGTCGCCAGTCTCGATACTTCACGCAGCTTGTCTGGTTCAACTGGCCAGCAAACACTTGGGTTCGCTGTCTTTCGGTTGAAGCCACCCACCCACCCTGAAAATGACAAATTGTATAGCATTAATCATTTTCTTGCTTCTTGTTCACCCCTCATTGTCACTCACTGATCTAGACACCGCCAGCTCAGGAGTTCAGTTGTTGTTAGCACAATACAATGACGCAGTCATTGCCAGGTACGTCCCCTGTCTTGCAGACAAAGCTGAACAGCAGATTGCCTGTTTTCTCTATACAAACTTCGCGGCGAATCGCTGCCGGCAAGTCCAGAAGAGTGACCGTGACCGCCGGTTCGTTGGTATTGCTATGGTAAATGGGTTCTCAAAATTCATGGCAGCAGAGTTGACCCCCTCGGGCCAGCTCGTTTTGGTGTGGTCCACATAATTCATCCTGTGTTGATGTGGAGGTAATTTTTTTTCGTTCCAGCTCAGGATTCATACAGTTTTGACTGTCCTGAGCCTCAAAACGGCAGTCTTAATGTGGCACCGCGACGTTGATCGTTTGCAGCAGTGTCGGCAGTAGCAAGCTCTTGTTGGCACGCGATTTAGGTCAGTGTCACCCAATCATTGAGCTGAACATATGCTGAGAACAAGGGTTGCCAATGATGTCGCTTTTCATGTGCAGATGCAATCACTAGCATGAAGGAAGGACTGCCAGGTGTGATCGACCAGCTTTTGCAATCCCTGCAGCATCACAAGGAGGTGGCTCTCTCGCTTGACTCAGACTCAGACAAAGCCAAAGCCGCGGCAGCAGATCCAGGGCACTCCGCAGGCAACCTCGGCAGCCACCTGGAGCAACGGCGAGCGCCAGCCCATGGCGCGCCCTCGTCGAGCTTCAGAAAGAAGGGTGACGTGAAGGCGCGGGGGGGGGGGGGGGGAGCCGGTCGCTCCGCCGGGGCGCTGTCTGATGAGGCGGCCATGACTCAGGATGTGCGCAGGGGAGCGGGGGTGACTCAAGCCGATGTGATGCTGCTGTACGTCGGCAAAGCGGAGATCCTGCGCCTGAAGCTCGCGGCCCCAGAGCTGCTCGCGATGCCGCCTCCACCGTCGCCGAGCGTGCCGGAGGCCGTGCACAGAGTGGTCGAGGCGGTGCTGAAGGATCGATGCATCTTGCTCCACAAGGTAGGATAACGTGCCCCCGGCGAGGTCTATCTCACTTGCAAATTTACTCGATGTCATATAGTGAAATTGCAAGCTATAAAGACTATGGCATGGAAGTTATGTTGATGCATTGAACGCAAGCGTAAGCAGTTTCCAGGGCTTCTACTTGGCCGGCTCCTGCTTGTCCTAATCAATCTGGGGATGCTCCAGGGACCATACCCGGCAGCAGTCTGGTAAAGTGTGACCAAAGAAATGATATCACACATCACGCTACTGCTGTTGAGGGATGAGAGGAGCACGGTACAATGGCGACTTTACGCCAGTAGCCTTTCCAGTGGAGTGCAAGGGTGTAGGCATCAATGAAGTGCAGCGGCTCAGAATGTTCTGTGGGTTTGGAACACATGTCAGGCCCCCTGCCAGTATTTAACATGGGCATATACCGAAGCACCAGAGATAGTGCCAGTCACAACGAATCCAAAGCCGTTAAGAGATATCTGATGCGTCTCAGGAAAGGGGTCCAGAGGTGTACCCTGATTGACTTCTTTCAATCGTTATGTTTGTTTGGCGGGGCAACGCAGTAGTGCGATGTGTCATCAACCGTGCGTCGACCGAAGTGCTTTGCCAGATCGGGTTTTGATTTCCATATTTGTCTATAAAATTCGTGCATTCGGGCACCTAGACCTGCAAATTGCATGGTCTGGCGAAGCTCTGAGACGGCCGTGACGAGTGGCCTGCAGGGGTGGTGGATATTTGAGTTGTGCTATGGCCGCCGGTTGCGGCAGTATCACATCGAGCAGCACAGGTTTGCACAGCAAAACATCATCGGATACTTTCACGGAGACGCATCACTGTCTCAGCGACCTGAGATGAGCGTTGTCGATGCCAAACGCTCCCCCGGCACCGTTTTGAATCAGGTCTATGATGGTGCGTGTCTAAGCCTTCACAGAAGGGTATGTCTGGTACCAAAAGTGGCGGTTTTGTAAAACGCAGGTATATATACCTATAATATGCAGGTGTATATACCTGCAATTGGTGTAGGTGCCGACCCAAAACATGTGCGGCCAGCGTACGCCTTTGTGCAGCCCTATGCGTGTCTCTTTGGTACGAACTGTGTGGAGTCTAGAAGCTTCAGCTCAATCGAGTGTCACCAAGTAGTACAGGGTATTGCCTGACAGTGTTTATCTGCGGCTCCAGATGCCTGAAAACATAAGGATTCCCGGGGACAAAAAAGGGGGTCCAACCCCATCATCTTTTGAGGTTGTCTCTGCAGGTGGACTGCACTATATTTAACTTTTTTTTCAACTCGATCTGTAGGCAGTAGCGATCTTGTCGGGTGTCGACTGTGGGCTGGTAAATCATAGCAGTTGCCGCAAATGGTCTCTCAGATGCCAATGAACTGGGAATACTGCCCGCAGGGGGTGACGAATGCGGCGGCAACATCACCGTTTTGCAGCAGCGCAAGGCCAAGGTAATTTATGGATGTGCTTCGGATGGCGTTCTGCGCATGGAGATTCACGAACCCTACGTCTGCCAGTACGTCATGATCGTACACCTTCCGGAGCTCTGTAATCTGCCGGAATTTGCCAAATTCATGCCACCACAAGCAGAGAAGAACCCAGCTGTTGATGCTCAAGGGGCCTCTGCGAAGCGAGACATGTCGGGCGAGCGAACGTGATATCATATCTCACTGATATGGCAAAATAATTGGGCCAAACGAAGCATTCTCGTGTTAGTTGGAGGTCTGGCTTCGTCGTATACGTGACCACAGGCGGTAGACAATGCATGGAACGGCCATCGCTGCCTGGCTCGCTTGGCGTTGGTAGGCAAAGTATTTCCTGTTTCAACCTCTGTGCAGCAGATAGGTTGAGGCCAGCTGCTTGTTGTTGCGATTGACTTCCTCACACGATGGTGTGATGTGATCTTGCATGATTCATGTGATGGCGACCGAATCCCTTTGTATTTATTCCATTTTTTCTTGTAGGGGCGTGTATGTGTGCTTGTTCATTTGCCACTTGGACAACGTGTGTTAGGCTACTTTGAACCTGTGACTGACGATATGGGGCGCTGGTGCAACCTTTGTGAGAAGTTGCCTGGTCGCTCCAATACTATCTCAACTAGATACATCATACATCAAATCGGGAAGGTTCTGAAGGTGAGCACAAGGACGGGCCTCAAGGGGCTTTGGCCATGATGAATAGGATGAATAAGGATGAAAACACGACCATGAATTTCCAGGGAATCACGATTGTCCACCGCTGGCGCGAATTTGGCAAGTCCAGGGGCTGGCATATCCGAACGGCCGTGGCGGGTACGCGGAACTGGCGGGGAAACATCAAAGTTGCAAACACTGAATCACAGGCTTTCATTGGTGGAGCACAAGGCAGGTAACAGCATCCTTGCATACAGTATATTGCGGGCTTGCCTATGTGATGGCAATCAGGTGCAGAGAACCATCCGACATCACGTAGGTACCCCTCGCTCGCAAACAATAGGTAATTGCTGTGCAGTGGCGCATATCTAATCGCGAAGCTTTCGTTGTACTTTTCTTCATTTCTGCGCACATTTATGTGGCCATGGGACGAAAGCCCATAAGGGTTGCACGAGCGAAAATGGTGGACCCCGTAGAGGGTGACTATCCAGGAACTGAAGTGCGCACCGCTGAAAACGAGAAGGTACGTCTCTTTATGTGGCACAATGTGATTCAACGTAGTGCTCTTACTGTTGCTGTGAACGAAGAGTGTTAAATCGGAAGTGGGATTGGATAGTGATGTATCCTATCTCATGAACGCAACAAGGCCTCGCTGCGCGGTCTCAGCTCTCGCATCAGCACCCGCAGCACAATTTTCTTTTTACTTTGTTTGGACTACAGCCTGTGAGATCGCCAACGTGTGCCTGTGAGCTCGATTTCCAAACACTTTCGCTCTATTGATTCCGGACACTGAGGCCTCGACCGCGCTGCGCGTGCGCGTGGCAATGAACCACATTATGAGGCATAAGAGCTCACTTGCCTTGTAGGATCGAGCTATATGTACCAAAACAAGTCATAATAGGCATACTGTATGCATACAAGCCCAAATGTAATTGACCCTGCAGGACAAGGGTTGGAGAATGCTGTTATAGCAGGAAGTGTTTCATGTCAGCGTTGCAGCCCGGCCTTGCACAGTTGATGCCTTCATAAGTTGCACAATGCATTGGCCAAGCATCCACTTGCGCATGGAAAATACAAAATTTTGAAAAACTCATGCGAGCTGCTGTTGAGTCACGGCTCTCAAATCTTTCCATGCACAGATGCATGCAAGGTGCGCGTGGCCGAAGCTCCAAACAATGAGTATGGTTTGATACCCGATGGGTTTATTTACTTGCTTTGAGCCAAAATCTGGTTCAAACAAGGGTCGCCCCCGGCCCATTCGGCAGGTGCAGTACATGGTTGTCTGACCGCTTCTGTGCTGAAACAGAGAGCTTGGGCGTTTCCGGAAGGGTTGAGTGAGCAGGACTTCACATTGGATGCCTACAAGAGCATTGCGTCAGACCCGAGGCACTGGATCTACACTGAGATTGAGCAGCTGGTGAAGGAAGGCAATGACCATCCCAAGTTCAGCCATGGGCACGACAGAGTCCTCGCAGCTCTGCACCGAAGCATTGTCGCCAGCAACAAAAAAGATGAGCCGACCCTGACGTTGTGGTTTGGGTGCGTCTTCTCCAGTGTTTGGTCAAAATGGAGTTCCACCCACATTTGTGTCCCGAAAACTCGTGCATTGTTTTTCATGCGTCTGAACCGAAATATCACTGCCTGGCAACACACTGGTTTCCTCTGGATTCTCCCGCAGTCCTTGCTTCTCTTCTGTCAGTCAGATACAGTCGTCAAGTCCGAGTGGCCTCCTTCCAACACTTTATGAATACTATGTGCGGACTCCGAAGGGCAGAGCTCTGTCAGTACAGTTGAGAATGGCACCATTGTAAGATGCGGCCGTCATCTGCCTGGTTGGTGTGCGTGGGACATGAACCAGGAATAAACCTTGCGCAATTCAACTTTCAGGCTATGAAAAAGTGCTTCTCTCAATGCAACTTTCGGGCTATGAAGAAGTGCTTCTCTCAATTCCACCTGAGGGTCAATGCAGCACGTAGCGCATAGTTATGTTGCCTGATGGAAAGATCCGAAAACCACAGCGAGTTCATCACGTGCAAGATGCGCTTCAGCAGTCAGCGTGATGATGTATCTTTTACAGCACTACCGCATCCACACGGACGTTGGCAACTCCAAGAACTACTTGGGACTCAGTGCTACCATTACCATCAGCATGCTAGTTGTGAACCCAAAGCAAGTCACACATGCTTGTAATCTTAACGGTTATGCGTTAAAGCAGAACAGGCTCCTTTGATTCTGCTTTTGTTGAGGTCAACCAATGCGTGATATGCAGGGTTGATGGAGAACCAGACACCTTAGCGCTATCATGCAGTAGTTAACCTCATTTCAGTGGTTCATAGTCAGTGCTTGACAGTGGCGTTTGCTTGGCAAGTAACTACCTGAGTGTGATTATGTGCGACAATGAAGCCCGTAGATACAGCTTACCCAGTGTGCTGTCACTGGCGTCCGCTTGTGCAAATTGCCACAAAATGCTGATGATGATTGCAGATGGGAGGCTGGGAAGGACTCGAAAGCTAAAGGTAAGCGATCCAAGGTTGATGCATATGTAAGCCGCACCATCGAGAGTGCTGGTCTTTGGCTCACAAGTGCGGAGCCACCAGAAGTTTGCTTGGCTGTAAGGGTGACCTACAATTGGGAACGTGATGGAGATGATGAGGAGCAGCTGTATTTTCATATGCTGCTGCCTTATAATCGCGTGGCTTCCGTTGGGGAAATCGAGGAGCCTTGCCAGTGGTTTTATCAGGACAACCACCAGGGCTCCTCCGCTGCCAGCAATTCTTACTCATGATCATGCATCGTTTTACAAGTAGCACTACTGCATCCACATGGACTGTGGAAAGTTCGAGAACTACTCAGGAATCAATGCTACCAGTATCAGTTCTAGATGAGGTATTTGATTTGACCAGGAGGGATCCAGGCAATCCTAGGGGCAAGGATCCAGAGTCTGCTGAACGCATGTTACCTTGCATGCTTAATCGAGTGCAAATGCAGGCCAGGCCATGGAAGGGTTTCTGCCAACCCATACGCAGATGATTTTGACTGTTTTCACTGCTGAGCTGTCCAAATGAATGTAATGAAATGAAAACGCCAACCAAAAGAAGGCGGCATTGGCAATGTCGCTGGCAAGACAGCCAGAGCTATCCAAATGCAAAGTGTAAGCTGCCATGTCTGTATGCATTCAATAATGATGAGAACCCCAGGGTGCGGTTGGATTTGATATCCATTTAGATTGTGATTTGGTGCATTGTCTCAGAAGGCCCATCACGTCGATTGCAAGATCGTTCTTGCGTCCCATGTCTACGTACCTTTGCAAGTTAAATGGGTTCACTTTTGGATGTGACTGTTAATACAATCGGCAATGTGCTGGAGAAGACGCTGTCGCGTCTGCAGTCCAAGCGCGGCGCGGCAGGTGGTCCGTCGCAGTGGACCTACGAGCACATTGTGGCAGCGGCCAAGGCCACCACAGAGGCGTTCAATGCGACTTTGGCCTTCGTAAATCTCATTCTTAGTGGTGAGCTTCCACGTCACAGCTCCCTCTTGGACGCCTCTCTCGTGGGCCTGCAAAAGCCAGACGGTGGAGTGCGGCCCATCGCTATTGGCGAGGTTTGGTACAGGTTTGCCGCTTTATGTGCGCTGACTGCTTGTGAAGAAGTTGGTCCCGCGCTTGCCCCGCTTCAACTGGGTGTGGGCGTTCCGGGGGGCGCGGAGGCGGTGGGCCATGCTGTTCGCGCTGCCCTGGCTGAAGATCCGGAGGCGGCCCTTCTCACTGTGGACCAAGCCAACGCTTTCAACAGCGTTGCGCGTTCGGCCGTGTTTGCTGCGGTGAAAGACCGCGTACCTGCGTTGCTGCCTTTTGTACAGTGGGCTTATGGCGCTCCCTCGGACCTGCACATTCTGGGAGCCCCTCCTGGCACACCTCCGGTACAGTCGCAAGCAGGCGTGCGGCAAGGTGACCCACTGGGACCTCTATTGTTTGCCCTAGCATTACAGCAACCGCTGGAGCGTGCACGTGCGGCGGCGCCGGGTGTCGCAATTGTTGCTTTCGCGGACGACGTCAGCATGGTGGGTCGCGCTGAGCAATTGCGGGCTGCTTTCTCCACGTTGCAGGGACCCCGTGGCGCTGCAGGGGTGGGTCTGTCGGTGCAACCTCGTAAGTGCGCCCTCACGGGAGGCCCTCCAAGTGCGATCGCCCGATTGGCTGCGGATCTGCGTGTCCGGCACAACCCGGATGGTGTCACAGTATGCGGCACTCCTGTTGGCTCAGACGCATATGTTGCAGGCGTTGTGTCCGCGCGCGCGGACGGTGTCACGTCGCAGGTTGAGAAGTTGATGCGGCTTCCACTGCCCAAGCAATCACAGTTTGCTTTGCTGCGGGCATCCCTCTCCCTGCGCATGTTTCATTTCCAGCGCTCTGTGCCGTGGGTGCATTTGGCGGCGGCCACGCGTCGTGTTGAGCAAGCGATCCTTCAGGCCGCCGTCTGCCTCTTTCGCTTGCCTTCGGCCATTGGGCCCGCGGGCGCGCGTGTCCTTGGAGGTCGCGAGGTGCAGCAAATGACCTTGCCTTTACGGCATGGTGGTTTAGGGCTGCGTTTCTCCTCCGAAGTGGAAGCTGATGCTGCTCTTGTTTCTGGGGCGGCATTGGCGCAAGCTGCCATGGCAGGTGGTGTGGCGGCTTGCATGCCCTTTACTGGGGTAGCGCGGGCTCCTCTGATCTCTGCTTGGCAAATCGTTTATGACAGCGTTGCTTCAGACTGTGGTTGGGAGCAGTCTTCTCGCGACATCACAGACGCTTTGGTGGCCGAATTGTTGCCAGGTGTGCAGCACGTTGTGTCGCGAGTTATTGGCGAATCGCACTGCTCGCGACTTCCGATCCTCGTTTGATGTGGCCACCGACGCGGGTAGACGGGATGCGGCTTGTCTCCTTAGTGCTGCGACTGGTCCTTCTGCGGCGTGGATCACTGCGCTGCCTGGTGCTGCCACTACGCGTCTTAGCAATGAGGATTTTGTCTCAGCTGGACGCCACCTTCTAGGTCTCGGGGTGCCTGTCCGGGTAGCAGCTCCGCCTTGTCTATGTGGAGCTGGAGATGCGGGGAAGCCGGATCATGCGATGGTCTGCAATCAAACTGCTGGGATGGCAACGTTACGCCACGATATCTGGGCTTCTGCCTGGCGTCGGGCCATCCGTCGTGCTGGTTGCGCTTCCAGTGCGGAACCAGCATACAGCAGTCTGGTCGCTCATGGCCACTACAATGGCGCTGCTGGTCTGCGGCGTGGCGACATTCTGGCTGTCATGCCGGAGGGCCGCATCGTCGTCTTGGATTGCGTGGTTACGCATCCTACCGCAGCTTCCTACATTCGTGGCGCGGCTCGTGACGCGGGTTTTGCCGTGTGCGGGCGGAGCAGGCAAAGAGACGTCAGTTTAAGTCACTTGGTCAAGACGTCGGCTACGACTTCATACCGCTTGCAGTTGAGTCGTTCGGGCGCCTTGGGCGAGAGGCTTCGCGTTTCTTGTCGGACCTAGGCGATGTGGCGGCTGCAAGTGGAGGTGTTTCGAAGGCAGCATTTGTGCGCTCGGTCCGGCAAGAACTCAGCTGTGCTTTGTGCCGTGGCAACGGGAAGATGTAATTACCGGTCCATGTTTTGTTTTGCACAGAATGTGGGCCGGCAGTTCATGCCGGGTTGTGAGCTGCCGGTTGATGAGGCAGGGAGTGTAGAGGGGTTGGTGTGTCGTGTTGTAGCGCTCCTGCTTTGCTCTCCCTTAGTCTTGTCGGCTGGCTGTTTTGATTGTCCTTTTCTTTTTTTTCCTGTGTGTTTGGTTTGATTTTCTTTCGTGTGTTCTTGAATTAAGTCGTCCTTGTCTGCAGTTTATTTCTGCTTGCTTTCCCGCTTCGTTGTGACTGTTAATACAGGATGTTTCCATTTCGGGTTGACCTGTGTATTGGCAGCTCTGCATTGTAGGTCTCTTTACTTGATCGTGTGTTGACAGACTCATGTTTTGATGTTATCTGGTGCTCTCGGTTGTCTGCCCATGCCCTGCTGGTTTCCACAGGTCCCTGAGTCGCACAGTGGTTGCTGTTACATGGTGATGGTGAGCAAACAAGCTGCGGCCAAGAGCGAGCAACGAGAGAAGCGCTGAGCCTTTCCATGATATGTACTCCCTTTGTAGACCTTCCCTGGTACTCCGCTGATGTATACAACTCCAGCTCTTTGGTGCATCGGCACCATCGTGCATTCGGTGAAACATGCCTAGAATGCATGGGAATACCCCCAACGAGACAAACAGCAGGGCAGCACACCTCAAAACAGCACAAAACAGAGTGCACGGACTTGCATGCTGGTGTTAAGGGCTGGGGGAAGCGCTATCATGCGATATTTCATGAATGATTATAGGGAGGCTGGCGAGGGCTGCTGTTGATGTGCGCCTCCTTTGAATCAAGGTCCACCGGCTCCCCTTCCATGCCAGCGTCCACGCAATTTGGGCTAGGCGCCACCCTCTGCTTACCTTGGACATGAGAGCGGGCTCTTCTACCCTGATTGCGCCACGCCAGGCAGCACGCAACGAGCAAAGCCACACACATGACGCACCCGATGACGATCCCGGCAAACTCACCCACTGTGAGCCCGCTCACGTTTGCCGTCTCGCTCGCAGACAACGGCTGCGACAGATTGGCCACAGCCTCTGGTGCCGGTGGCAATGCAAGGGAAGGCTGCGATGATGTTTGAGAGGTGCCAGTTGTCGGTGTTTTACCTGGCACAGATCCCGATGGTTTGGTGTTTGCAGTGACATGGAATGAGCAGACAAATAAGCCGTTTGGCAGTGGGATCTGGGAGGAGCCAAGACCACATGTGCTGCAGTCCTCACCGGTGTAGGGTACAAAGCATCTGCACTGACCCAGGCCTGGCAGGCAAGCGCCGTGCATGCCGCAGGGCTGCATTGTGTTGAACGGCATTGGAGGGATTGGGCACACCCGCAATGGCGCGCAGTCGCTGGGGGCGGTCTCAGGGCTTTCCCCAATTTCACACAAGCCATTACCTGCAAACGCGCAATTCGTCTGTCCCAAGGCTCCGAACAAAAATGGTCGGAGATTTGGGATTCTCTCAGTCTAAATGCTGGGGCAGAAGTATATGCTGTTCATGATTTAACATACCTACAGTTGAATGGTTTGTGGGTTTTGAGCAGCGATTTAATGATTCAATGATGGCGGGTTTGAATAGTTAGCGGCACTACGGTACAGAATCTTACCTTGCACTCCGGCGGCAGAAGGCACCATGGATCCCAAAGAGACGATGCTTCCCACCGCTGATAACGGCCAGCTGTGCAGAGTTCACAGCGTACACCAGGTCCTCCATGCTGTACACAACCGAGCTGGCCACTCCCCCCCGGAGCCTGTATCCAAAAGCACTGGTCGCTTGCCGCAGCCTTCGGCCTGACGTCTCCACATTTCCTGTCAAGCCCATGCCCGCCGTAGCCTCGTCGCGAGCTGCTTCATGCGACATCCGCTTTTGTTGTTCGCCCTCGATCAAAGTGGCATATCGTGAGGTCGACGATGCGTCAGAAAGCTCCCCCCCCCGGAAAAATGACTCGCGTGCCGCCTCGCCCCTGCGCTCAGCAGCGCTGCGGTCTAAATGAACGTCCTCGGCATCCTCGTGGAGCGGTCGAGCATGCAAGCTGGCTGAGGACAGGCGCCTTGCAGTGGTGACCGCAAAAACAGATTCAGACGCTGGGTCGAGTCGCTCCAGGCCTGCGGCCCCAGGCAACGCCGCGATCAAAGCGGCGTCAAGCTCGGCCCACTTGTCGAGGCTGTGCTCCTTCAGCCAGGCAAGCTCCATGCCAGTCACCGTCACAACACGGTCACAGGAGGAGCCGTCGCCGCCGCAAACGCCACACGCGTCCTGATCGTCAACGCTCTTGCAGCACTCACCGTCAGGAGTGATGAACGGTGCGGCGTCTGGGTCCGATGCGGAACAGCATTCGTCAAAGCGGTCAAAGCCAACCCCGCGGCCCCCACACACGCCGCATGCATCAGGTATGGAGTCACCGTCGCAGCACTGCCCCGCGATATCTCTGTGGGAACAACAAACGCCGTAGACGTCGACAACGCCATTGCATAGCTCCCCCTGAAAGACGTGCAGAGAGATCGGGTGTCGCTCGAGACGGTGGGTTGCGCTCCCAACTTCCAACAACTGTTGACAATCGCTCACACCTTACGCGGGGCATATGAAGCAATAGGGGAGTGGAGAAGAGCAATTGAAGAGCTCACACAGGCTGACTGAAAAACAGTTTACATTCAGCGTGGTCGCATATCAGTGGTTTGCACGGAGATCAAAGAGAGACCATCCATTATTGTTCCCCCGTGTTGAAGAGGCTCTGAAGAGGTAAACGGCTATCTATAAGGCCATCTACAACGTCAGCCAACTTGTTGCCTTTTTTGGCTAGAGCCACACGGCAGTTTCTCTTGTGTTTGCGCTGTCCAATACCAAACAGTCTCCTTGTGAATGTACTTGGCAAATTCTCTAAGGCTTACTGTTCGTAC
>NW_028323737.1:0-32005 GCF_984573655.1 Nuphar pumila | reverse complement strand
GATGCTCGAACAGCTGCCAGGGTTGCACTTTGTGGGCAGTGAAGTCCATGGAATCGACGTTGGTGACACAATCAACGGCGCAGCAGTCACGTCCAACAGGGCAATGCGGCAGCTACAATCACAGGGGCCGCTTCCTTGATCACCGCCCCGATCCAGAAGAATCCAGCCGAAGAGCTTTGGCAGTAGGTTTGGAGGATTGTGCACTCACGGTAAGTTGCTGGATCATTGGTGGTGATCGCACAGATGATTGCATTTTGTACTATGCAGGGAATCCTTTCTCCTTTCTTCTTCTACATATAGTGGCCCTACGCTTTGTGACGCTGGCCACAGACCTACCTGAATCAAGGGAGAGGGGATACTCTCGGTCGCCATGCCGTTGCTTTCATGATGCCAACTTCCACCACGCACAATTTTTAAGAGTCAGCAGAGCATCGATGATTGCAAGCAAATAGAAAAAAGAAGTAATTGTTACACTTGTGTGGTCAAGCATGGAAATTGATTAATGTATGTCCTATCATAAGGAGAAAAAAAGTTTAGCTAGGGGTGGTCAAATGAATCGCTCAGAGTACGCTTCCCGCGTACTTCTCGCAAGAGCCCATTTGCATCAAGCAGAGTAGTGATCTCAGAAGTGCCGCCTGGTACACTGTTCCTCCCGCCCCATGAAGGCAGTGAGGGTGTATCTTCTCTCAATGCCGGCTTGGTCACCGCAACTAGCTCCGCCAGAGTGATGTCCAAGTCTTTCGTTGTGTGCAGCAAAAAGACGCCTGCAGCAACAGCAGGCTGAGTGGACACAATCATAACCCAGGCGCTTGGTATTGATTAGTCCAATGACAAAGCTTGAACTGCTACTCTACTGCTGCTCTACTCCGTCTAGTGCACCTTGGTGGAGAGGATATCCACATCCACAGGTATCGGCCTACGAGCGTATCAAGCTAGAACATCGACAAATAATAACGTAATCAGGAGCACAATGTTCATTCTAGGATATAGGAGAGAAGCACATCACAGAGGTCCTCTTCATTAGAAAGAGGTCAGCAGAAGTATAAAACTGACAAAGTAGTATCCTCGCCTCCAGAAACAGATTTGGACAAACGATGGGTTCACTAGACCTGGAAGTAATGCTCCAGTACAGTCGTTTATTTGAGGGGTTGCATCTGCTGGTGCTGGTCTAAAATCAAAATCACTCAGGAGGCTCCAAGCAGCAAAGCATGATGCAGTGCCGCACCGCCAACGATGGTGATGAAGCCGGCAACCTCAGAGGCCGTTTCGTGCTGCTGCTGCTGATCCTGAAACATGATCATCGACGCGATGATGGTCAGCACCGTGAACATGACATAGTAGACAGGGCTGACGATTGCAGTGTTGAAAATGTCGAGCGCCTTGTTGAGGTAGTTGAGCTGAGTTGCCACGCACACCGCAACTACCTGCACAACGGCAAAACCTTTCACCTCATTGCGTCGCATGAGATGACATCCTGCAACATTCGCGAGACACCAGCAGTGCTGCATACGAAAGGAAGACAGAGATGGTGGGGATGCACGTAGTTAGACAACCGGCACTGTCCAAAGTTGCCAGCCCTGCCTTTGACAAGGGAGCATGTTTCTGTCAGCTGCAGTCTGACTCAGAACTAGTTCATGGGCATTCAAATGCTCGATGGAAAAACCAGACCACTTACTTGGGTGCGAGAGGTTTGGCTGGAGCTTGCTCTTTCTCGGCGTGACAGTGAACAACTTGAAAGCATTACGCACATTCACCTCCTCAAATGGCTTGGGACAGCATGAGGTTTTGTTGGCAGCAATGCAGTGATCCAAAACAATGCATGCGGAGCCTTCACGCTAGCTGCCTCAGATCAAAAAAAAAATCAATCGTTAATCCACATCAAGTTAAGACACCTGGCATGTCAACTTGTGAGGCAACCACATACAAGGGGGTGCATCAAGAGGAGTCGGGACACCGAGTAACAAGCATCATACACTTCCGTTGCGCATGTCTTCATATGTGTAGTGCTCGCTTGCACAAACATGGCGTGCTTTGTGGTCGATGGTATTTTAGCTTCTTTCTGCTTCTTAAAATCTAGTCGCCGTAATCATCTGCCGTAATCTTCTCTGCTTGCCATACGTTGTGCACGAGAGCAATCACCAAGCTTGGTCACAGATAGCTCACCACAGGCTCAGAAACCAGAGTATAGGCTACATTAATTGTCAAGCATGGCAGGGAGCCGCACCAAGATGCAGAAGTATGTCTCAGGGTACAGAAATTGGTTGCTACCCTGGAAGGTGAGCTTGACGGCAATACCGAGGCCCTTGCAGCTCATGACCGAGAGGCTCCCCATAATGCTGCAGATGCTGATGTAGACCAGCAGGTTGCTCGTCCCACACTCGGGAGCGATGACGAGGATGAGGTAGCACACAGCTGCAATCGCTGCAACTGCGTAGATGCAAAAAGCCGGCTGCAGTGCCAAAGCTGCGACCTGCACAACCTCCCACGCTTCGTTTGGACGGCCCTGCCATCGCAGTAGTTCTCCACTCGCAAATCTGAATCTTTGTGCCTTGCTTTTTCCACAAAAGCGCGGATGGGTAGATCCAACCTCACAGTGATGGAGGGTATGGTTGCGGTATGTGGCCGACTGATGAACGAGCTCGGCAAGGTGGAGGGACTGCAACAGCAGTGCAGACATGCAAGAGGGAGATTTGCATGTTTTATGTACAAACAACTCTCTTTTACCCACAGCAGCGAAGAGCTCACATGTTTTGTACCGTCCGTCCGATCACGTGACCGCCGCCGAGGTCACTACCGTGCTGCACGTTGAAAGCGTCGACTGTCTTGGTCTCGGCATAGGAGCTTCGAAAAGCTATGAGCTTCCATAGTCCTAAAAGATTATGGCTATGGCGGGCGGTCACCTGATCGGACGGAGGTACGACCTAAGGATGGAGAAACCCAGGCACCAATGGTCATAGGGGTTTGGGCAAGGGCAAGGCAAGAAACAGTAACGATTGAAATCGGCAAGGACACGCAGGCCTGGCCTAGTAGACGAGGGACCGACCTGCTTGATGGTGTCGAGCTTTTGTTCCTCGGGCGCGTGCAGCACTATAATGAATGATCCGACGCAACACAACACACACCCGACGATGCCAAAGACGTTGAGCTTCTCCTTCAGTAGATAGTGAGCCAGCACAGCTGATA
This sequence comes from Nuphar pumila, assembly GCF_984573655.1. Lineage (NCBI taxonomy): Eukaryota > Viridiplantae > Streptophyta > Magnoliopsida > Nymphaeales > Nymphaeaceae > Nuphar > Nuphar pumila. The sequence goes on along the minus strand of NW_028323737.1, from coordinate 28,822 downwards.
CAAGGATGGACAGTGCACCAAGGGGCGTGACGATGATAGCGGGAGCAAACGCATAGGCGGCAAAGTTAGCCAGCTCACCGAAGATCATTGCGAGCATCCCCATCCACCATACTGGCTCCCTCAGGTATCCAAAGCCACCCGCTCCTGCAAAGGACAGGTTGGCCGGGCTCAGGCAAAGTACGACTTGCATGTATTCGTCGAATTGTGTTTCACCATTCAGGAAGAATTGTAGACAAGGCGTGTGCGGTTGCAAGGAGGCGGAGCTTTGACCATAGTCCGGATGCAGCGCTGGCAACCTGACTGCAGTCCTGGGGTGGCCGTCCAACGCAGCTAACGAAATCTTGCAGCAAATGGCATGAAGGATAGCAACAAATGTAGAAGTGCATGCTGTGAACATGATGGCTTGTCAAATGCAGGCATGGGGACCAACGTCGGATGCAGGAATGTGTGGCGAATTTGGCCACCTGGCTCGTAACACTATCAGCACCCGCGACCGTGAGAGCATCTGCGTTCTCTGGACTGTTACCTTTCATAAGCGTATTCAAAGCACATTTCATGCTTTGAAACAACTACATTTGTGCATCGCATGGCGGTTCCTTACTCCCCCCAACCTTGAAACAGTGAATGAGCCTTGAGACATGCCAGAAATTGCATGGCCGCCTGCATGGACTCCCATTCGACAACGTTCGTACGGATATATTTGACATGGAGCATTGGTTTGCATAGTGACGATAGTGAACCCTGGAAGTCGCACCTGCTCGCAAGCCACCTGACCCAGCGATTCGCAGCCCCTTCTTTTTAATGATAAAACTAGAACCGATGAAGAAACTGCTAGATATTGCAAGAATAAGGCCTTTGGTTAGATCGGAGACCCCAACAGGAGTGTTATCATACTGCATATGGATGGCTCTTGCTTGCTCGAACTGGTCAGTGCGTTCACCAGCAAAGAATGTGTTGGTGGAGTCCATTACTGGCACAACGCACTGCTTCACCTCTGTAAAACGATGTTACACCGCCAAACGCCTGGCGTCATGCGCACAGCTTTTCCCTAGGACCGCAGGCTATGACAAGACCTGACCGACCCACCATACCCCTGACAGAGCACCTCATAACGAAGGCAGCCTCCTTCGCTGAACTAAATTGCGAGGAGCATTTCGTTCTATCAAGTCATCGATGCCCTGCGTACATTGGATGCCTGGAATCTGTATGGCTTCGGGCAACGCCTAATAAAACTAGTCAAATATTCGTACAGGGCAATCACGAGTATGCATTGATTCACTTCACCAAATCACCGAGCTTCATTCTGCACACAATGCCTGCTCGATCTGTGTGATTATCGATGCCGTAGGCCCGTTGGCGCCAGTTCGGTTGGTTGAAAAAATTACACATAACCACGGGAATGCTCTCACATGCAGGACGAAGGGCGCCACCGAAGCAATGAAATGAATGCGCCAGCCCGACAATGGTAGAAAGCAAGAGCCGACATCGCGCCTAAAAGCACCTTAACCCACCGAAGAATTAGAGTTGAATGCGCGAGGCATGTGTCCACACAAAAAGAGCTTTGCACTACCGGTACATAGAGATGCAGAACACCACAGTACAAATGACTTGTCTCGAGAAAGGCACATCAACACACAGACCAACCATGACGGCAGAGTATCATGGCACCAGGCCCATGCTAAAAGCTGGCAACACGCAGTAGTCATCGCGCTACATGCCCTCTAGCCCAGGCTGGAGCTTGGCACCTGGCATTCACTGTGCAAGCATGTTGGTCGCAAGCCACAAAACAGCCAATTACGCGGCGCATCCATCTCCTGTCCACATCCACTATCGAGAACACTGTTACGACCTCCTGCCGCCTAGCAAGCGTCTCGTCACAATCAGCGCCAAACAGTGCCCGGGTTATACATCACATTCAGCACATAATCCTCCTCGTCATCTTCATTTGAACTCTTCCGTGCCGGCTCGCAGCTTGCCTGGCCGAAGCTTGCCCTCTCGCATGGGACGTCCCATACAAAGTAATCAACACCCAGCACGTTGCGGCGACTGCCAGCATCAGTGTCGCATACTGCGACGGACCAAGACGTTGCATGAATGGCGCTGCGGGTTTGGGAGGAGGATCAAAGCAAGCCGCTGGCCTGCGAGCAATTGCAAGTTACGAGATGGACGCTTTCCATTGTGCATAACACTGCATAAACCCCCAGGTCAATCCTTGCAGGCAGACCCTTGTTGCCTGACGACGTGGAGAGTCATATTGCCAACAGCAGCAATTTTCGGCACGCTGTGATGGAGATGTTTGGAATCATGAGGAAACCCCGAACGGCAGTTAGTCCTGGTGGTTGGAAAATTGGTGCTTGGTCAACAAGGTGCATCCAAGTTAGAAGCGAATTGTTGGTGATGCAACGAAAATCTATGTCAATGACTGGAGTGCACTAGAACCTAAAATCTGGATTGCAATAGAATCCAGTACTTGGATCTTTGCACTGTAAGAAGGCGGTATTAAGTGGCAGCTTGCTTCATCCTGCCTGTTTCGGTGGCTGTACATCTTAGAGTGCCGCGTGGCGTGTGCAGAGGCACTGAATCCTGAATGTCTATCTTACAAGGGCTAAATTTTGGGGCTGAATTGACCTTGGGGCGCAAAGTGTAGGGGCTAAATTGGCAAGGGGTAAGCAAGGGGGACATGCGCACCGTTTGCCTGTGTAGGCAGCGCAGATGATCTGCTTCACATTTGCAGCATCGTCAAAGATGGGAACCCCGTTGACGAGTACCCAGGGCACCCCACTGGTGGGGTGGCACCAACTTGTCCGTCTTCGCCTTCGCTTCGTGCTGCAATTTCACTCCCATGTCCCCTGCACCACCACAAGCTGATGTCACGCACGCAACACGCTGAGTGCATCACAACAACCTCCAGCACAATCCAACGTCACCTTCAGCAGCTCCAGCAGCGATGCAGTGCTTCGCAAATTGGGTTTTCGACCCACATTTGCGTCCCCAAAATTCAAGCATTTTTGGCATCTGGAGCCGCAAGTTACATGGTCCGGCAAAGCGCTGCAGCGATCCTCAGACGCAAGTTGTGTTTCTGTTGAATTACTATGTGAAGTAGCTGTGGACATATTGGTTAGCCATCTACAGCTAGAAGAGGCTGCCTCTCTATTCGAGTGTGCGACTGCCCATCAACGGGAGCTTGAACACTCTGCCTGGCATCAATGCAAATCATCCAAGATGGGGTCGCAGGCACAGTAGTTGCGGACAAGTGAATAAGCAATCAGGCAGCGTAATACGGTGGGGAGCGTGGGCTGCTTGAAAAGCAGTCTCGCTCTGAAATGTCTAGGAAGCGCATCAATCCGCACGACTGGCTCCCAGGCATTGCAGTGCGGGATTGCTCTTGACACTGCCCACGTTCCCCACCAATCACTGTATCACGCTGCTGGTCACAACCGTTGTGTCTGCGACTCCAACTGGGCAGATTGCAGCACCAGGCGGTACCTGTGTGTGGACAATGTTCTATATGGATGCAGAAGCCTTAGAAATGGATGCACCTGCCATCATGCTTATCCAGTATCACCAGGAAGTATGGACGTGCCTGCAGTAGCCAAGCCGAGGAAGCAATCTGATCGCCGTTCACATACTCTGTGTCGATCATGACTTGAAGGGCAAGCTGGTGTGGCGCACCTTTTGCACACTCATCAATCTTTGCCCAGTCAAGTCCAGCATCTTTTGCACATGATTCTGCCTTCGCTTCAATTGACAAAGCCGGGGTGCCCTCCACACATGCAGACCAAGCAAACCACTCACTCTGCTTGGGGTGGAGGTGCATCACACAAGAGGTCAGAGTGTTCATGACGCACTCCCCTGGTCCATGCTGACACTGCACGTCTCCAGTATCCAACACTTTCGCGTTACCCTGCATGCACCGAAATACATCTTTCTGTCTTTTCGCCAAACGATTTCACGACACCAGGAACATCACTTTGCGGAAGGACAACCAAGCCAATGCTGCTGCAATGCATCGTAGCTTAAATAGTACGTTGAAAGGCATTGGTTCATCTTTGTGCCATCCCGTACCCTTGTCGACATCAGGTGGATGACCAAGTTACTCTCGGCCGAACGGGTGTCCTGCTGGTGCAAGACGCCAACCAACAGTTGCAATTTGAATAAGTAAGCCATTGTCTCTCCATCAAGAATATGGTCTTGGTGCAACACGCATGGTGTCGCACCCAGGGAATGAAGCGCAAGTCCAGAACGTCATGGAACCCTTGGTCCGTTAGATTCTTCAGCTGTTTCACGAACCGAGCGCAGTACGGACACAACGTCTCCATGTATAGCTCTAGTTGCACTTTAGAGACATTCTCCGATTCATCTACCCTTGATAAATCTACATGGTTGGACAAGACATCCGTCGCACACGTGAACCCTACAAAAAATAGAGTTCCCCACAACTGCCGTAGCCAATAACACGCCATCAGAACTCCAATTCCGTCAGGGATAATGCGCGAGCAATGAGCCTGCGCAGACGGCGAGAAATGGAAGAGGGACTTGAGAAGGCTGCACTTCACACCGAGAAGAGAACGAAGTAGAAATATTAGGCATTGGGCCTGGCATGATACAAAGTTGTATTTTATGGGTACTGGATGATAATTACCTTCCGAGATAATCGCTTGCTAAACTTCGGAAAGCCATCGTTCCCCCTGCGACGGGCTATCTCTGCCCTACCCCGACGTCCCCGGGGGCCCCGCCAAAGTTGTGCCCGAACCAGATCAGGACATAAGTGTCGACATGACCCTGATGATGTTGCGTACAATTGCCGGTTGCATGGTCGCCGTTGGCCAATGCATGCCGAACAAGAAAACAAACGCTCTACAACAGCGTTCTAAGCAGGTATCAGTATTACAACCGGAGAACCAGCAACCTTTCGCTCGCACCCATAATTTGCGTGAAAGATAATGTGAGTCCGGGTGGCATGGCCTCGTTGAAATAGCGAATGCTAACACGATCACCTCTGAAGCAACACCAACTGGAGGCGTAGCCCCGAATTACATCAGCAAGCAGAGCCATCTTGCAAGGACAATCCATATCAAGTTGAAACAGGGCCAATCACAACCGCCGAGCCACATTCTTCGGGGGGCGGAACTGTATAGGGTGTGTCTCTGGTGTTGCGTTTTCATCTTCCTTCCACATCTTGATTGTTTTGTCAGCTTCGCAAGTGACAAGTCGAGAGCCGGTCTGGTCAAACGCCATTGCAAATATGCCAGCCTCAGCCTCGAGTGATCCAGGCTGCACAATCGTCTGCCCTTGCTGGTAGCAGTTTCCAGACTTCCAGTCCCAGAACCTGCAGTACGTGAGATTGGTTCAGCGTCTAGGTGTCCACAGCATCATCACCTCTGTTGAACCCATAAATAACTGCAAAGCTGCTTCAATCAGCCTGAATTCACCGACATAGGCGATGTCTGCATTGACCGCTTCAAGTCAGCTGGGCTTCTGTTGACTGCAACGGCAGGGCCGTCCCATCTGAAAAAATATTTCTCGCAAGTTTGCAGCAAACTAATTCCAGTCTGTTGCATCTCAAGCGCGCATTCCCATCGCCCATCTACTCTTTTGCCGGTCACACCCCCCATCCCAGCGCTAAAAACACAGCTATGACCATCAACTCTCCTTCTGGATAAACGTAGCAACGCTCAGCAGATGATGAGCCGCACAGTACACTAGCGATGAATCCCGCCTGGAACAGTTATAGCTCACATCGGTGTCTAGCCTTCATGTATGTGTTCAACTATGGACAGACGGGACAAGCTCCAACAGACGTACCAGATTGAGCCGCTGTCAGCACCGGTGGCCACCACACCATCTGAGTTGATGCAGCTCGCATTGATGATGGCACGCTGATTTTGAAGCATGTTGTGCTGAAACTCGCCATCCGGTAACTTGTATTTCTTGATGTTGTCGGCGCTTGCACCCAAGAACGACCACTGCATAGTCATAAGGATCAGTACTGACCACTGCATCACACAAGCATTGCTCGGATCGGCGAGCATGCGCACGTTGCAGACCTCTCCATTGTTGCAACCCGGAACATGTTGAATGAAACAAGCTGCCACGGAATGTGAGTAGCAGTTTTTCAAAATGAATGCTCTGTCGTCAAACATAGAAGGTTGACATTGCTCGGCTTGCGCTGTCTTCATGACAGGGAAATTGTGTGAGAAGCCGCACAGCCAAGTGACTCCCCGGAAAAGTCGAGTGGAGACGCAAACGAAGAGACCCAATGGAAACTGAGGCCAAAATGCAAGTGTTATAAATTAACCTTTGTGTGCGCAGGAACACTTGCAAGATGGACTCTAAAGCAGTTTTCCAGTCCAGATCAGCTCTGGAAAGAGCTTCTGAACATGTGAGACTCAATAAGGCAAGGTCGTGACAAAGCGATCGCATCAAGCACGGTGAACATGACAGAAAATTGCAGCACAATGAGCACACAAAAGGAACAGAGACGGGAAAGACAAAGCAATGACAGCCCGCTCCGCTTTTGACATGATGCCGGCTTATTGCGTGGTTTGCACCGATTGGTGAACGATGGCACGCATGCCCAAGTTGCATTCGGAGCTACCATTGTCACGTGGCTGCGGTAGTGTTGTGCAAGCTACATCATCATTGGGGCTGTAGAAAAGCGTAGTTGGCCGCCCGTGTGTTGGATCAGCACCTACATAGTCAGGTGATGGAATTCAGCAATTCTGTTACCAGAGTTACGCTTTTGCACAGGCTCGATCAACATCATCGTCGTACCTCAGAGGGGTGCATGGCAAGAGCGCGCACGCTGTGCTTGTGGTACGTCAGCGTGGACATCGTCTTGCCCATCCGAATGTCCCACAGACGGATGTTGTTGTCGTGGCTGCCGGTGATGCACTGGGGGTCGGCGCCATGAGTCAGAATCGACGCAACTGTTGCCTGGTGACCTGACAAGCAGTGGATTTGCACCTTGGTGCGCATGTCCCACAAGCGGCACACTGAATCACGGCCTCCAGTCATGAGGAGGTCAAGCTCCGGGTGCAGCGCGAGAGCGTACACTCCCGAGAGATGCCCATGGTAGTGACGAATGACCTGGCAGCAACTCCACTCAGTCAGATGTTGTTTGGCACTCACTTTGTTCCTGCTGCACAGGTGGCACGTCTCTGGCATTTGCTGGCAAATGGTGCACGTTCCAGCTCGTGCGAACCCTGTTGAGGCTGTTTCCCTTGAGAACTCTGACCAATTTCTATGGATTCACGTCGAAACAAGTCCTATACGTCCGACGCACGGCCAACAAGTGTCTGATCGTAGATTCCGTCCTCGCCAAGCATTCCAGAACGCAGCAGAGGTGCATTCTATTGGCACCAACTGCGATACGCCCTAGGAGGCGTGCGATACACGAAACCGTGGTTGAGAGGGAGAGATGGGAGTGCTGCCTATCACCTGAACGGGCGTGCTCCTCTAACGACCCCACCATGGTCAGCCGGCCGACTCGTGACTCCGTGTCAAGCACGTTTAACAAACTTCGGGTCCCTTGCCGGGCGATAGACCGGCCCTTAGCCAACATGGCTGTGTCAAGTGTCTCAGAATAGGGCAGGTAACTGGTACACAGACACGTGCGGCACACATAGTCAGACAACTTACTTTCGTTTTATTCGCTTATAGTCATGATCGCAGATATTCGAGTAGCGGAAACGTCGGAAAGGTGCGGTCACTTTCCTCTTGTTTCTCACAGATGGTATGAACCACACCTTGTTCGCTTCGAGATCCCAGCACATCACCTTCTTGTCCAGCCCGCAGCTGAACATGTAGGGGTGGCGAGCCGAGACCGCAAGCCCAGTCACTTGTTCAATGTGCCCGGTCAAAGTGAGCTTGAGGCTACCAGTAGCTGTGTCCCAGAGCTTGATGGTGCGGTCAGCCGATCCCGTAGCAAACCATTCGTTGCTCACGTCGTGTGCGATGGACCGCACCCAGCCCAGATGGCCAGAAATGACTCGGTAACAACGCCATGGTGCATGCCACTCGGGTCGAGGCCATCGACTTGAAAGCCGTTTCGCGATGGCAGCGCTGGGAATGTACTCCTTGGTGCCTCCAAGCGCTGTTGACACGACTGCTCGTGTGGGCTTCAGGGCCTGCGAAAGACGCGATTGTTACATATGTGCGCTAAGGGGAATGGCGAGAGTGGCTCATGCCATATGTGGCAAGCGATCTGGCAAACAACATATGCCTAACATTCGTCGTAACGTGACTCCACAAATCGGGCACGGTATGGGACACAGCTGTCGTCAGCACATCGTGATGACAGGACCGATGGACGTAAATGCATCCACAAGCCAATGCGTACCTGCAAAGCTGCGCGAGCATTCTCCCCTTCTTGCGTTGCCCGCTGCTGCGTACTGGCGACATCTGATACGACAAGCGCAAGTGAAGACTTCGAGGTCGGCGCCGGAAGGGTGGCTAAGGCTGCTGCCGTGGATGTGGAGGCTTCCGAACCCAACAGAGGCGTTCTTGCTGCCGTCGGGGGTTGTGGCCGCTGAATCGCGGCAGATGCTGAAATTGGTAGATCCTTTGTGGCCGCATACTCATCACGGAATTTGCACGCCACCTTGATGCGCTGACTGCATGCACCATGATCATGAGCGCGCATGCCGAAGAGTCCAGATACAATGTTCTGTGGTGTTTGCGAACGAGTACACCAATTCTGCGGTCTGAATACCCGGGCACGCGTTACAAGCAAACTGCATGCACCCTTGAAGTGCGTAACAACATCCGCATGAGGCAAATCCTTGGCAAGCGAAAACCGTGACGTTGGACGACGTAGCAATGGATGCTAACCTGGCTTCGTCTATAGGGGCATTGAGCGCATCGCTGCCAGCAAACGAGTCGTAAGCTCGCTTCAGTGCCAAATTGACGAGAGTTCGGACAGTTTTCCCCTCGATTGGCAACTCCGCCGTGCTTGACATAGCTCCACAGCAGTCAGCGAGTGCAAAGTGCCCGTGTCAGCTGCAAGCGCAGCGCAGCGTGTGGCGATGCGCACAACCTAGGCCATGCACGCAGCAAAGCGAGATAATTCTCAGATCAGTACAACGGCCGTCAAAGCAACGAATACGATACGGCAAACGCTTGTTGGGTGCCCTGGCAGCAAGTCACCAGGCCTTACGAACACGGTATGCACGCTAAGAACGATGAAACAGTGCCTCACAGCATAATTTCAAGGATGCAAGTCTCTCATTCGGAGGGAAGCAGAATGTCCCAAGCGCCTCATGGTGAGACTCAGAGTCTCGCCTGTTGGCGCCACAACCCTGACTGGTGACTATCCAGCTAATTAATTAGGTAGTGACAGGGGCCAATCAGTGACAGTCGCCTTCAAACCTGGATTACTGGGCAATCATGAGGCAACATTGCATACAATTCGTTCCTATCACAGTGCGCATGATTCAAGGCCTCCAGGTAGTTAGCCCAACACCTTGGGCGCTGCAGCAGTACTAGTGGTTGAGGCGGTCAGGGCATCCTGCTGGCAGGGATGGTCAGCCAAAGGCCCAGTCAGGTACTCGACAGGGTTGTTGTGGCAAGGTACGAAAGCATTGATAGGCCAATATGTACGCAACCAAATCGAAAGGATGGAGCCTTGCAATTGGCAGGAGACAATATCTTTGGCTTCCTGAACCCAACTTCACACCCAAAACACGATCGCACACAGCAAGTTAAAATAGTTTCTGGGCGGAACTGAGCCCATGCCTCAAGACTTCGATGCACCCGTCTCAGTTGCAATCCCACGCTGTAGATGATAGCCAGCCAAGTCCTAGATGACGATAGGCGTTCAGGCTGAGAAGCTCATTTGGTGTACAAAATAATTAACACACAAGCATCAGAACTTCATAGCCATGAGCATGATGACAGCAAGGATCACTGATATAGCGAGGCAAAAAATGACATTGATGAGGCTGCCCTTTTTGGACGCCTCATTGGCGCGTTCGATCTGCTCATTCCCTTGCTCGATGGACATGGCAGCCTGCTCGATATTTTGGTCTATCCGGTCGATCATGGTCCCCTGCTCAATCACGAGGGTATTCATGTCCTTCATGATCTCCGCAATTTCGTGGATTGTGGACAGCATCGCAGCGATCTCATGATCCCGTTTTTCATACTCCAGTGCCGTGCTTTCCAGCTCTTGCATCTGATGCTCTGTGAAAGCAGGAGTAGGCTCCGAAACTTGGGCCAGGAGTGCTTCCATATTCGAGTTACTCCCTGCTGCTGCTGCAAAAACACACACACACACCATCCGTCACCTGTCGTTCGCTCCTGGACTTCTCCTGCCCAATCAACATCTAGGCACAGTGGCATAATGTCACTTGTACGATCAAATGGCACGTAATGTGGTAAAGTAGTAACACAAAGGTGAGACGTCTCTGGTGTACACAGAGAGGATGACTACACAGACTGGCCAATTCGAATGTCTGTTACCTTCATTGATCATGATGATCATGTAAATACCTTGGTACACTACCGCATCCACATGGACATCAGCATGTGCCTCATGATCTACATGTGCGCAAGTGCTTTGACTTACTGGGCATAGCCACACCCGGTACTCAAAATCATGAGGAACTGGCAAATAGTTTTCCACCTCAATGGAGAACAGCGCAACGCATGAGCACTGCGATGCAGCAAACCAAGGACAACAATCGCGATGCTGAAGATGACATAAATGTGATGGCCAGCATGGCGATCTGTTCCACTTTGCTCGCCCGTATGTCGCTATAGGGCAGGCCAACCCCCGACGAATGGTAGGCTTGTCATACGGTCAAGTCTACAACATAAGAACAAATACTGGAGTGGAAACGAAGGCTACGTACAGGACACAACACAAAGGTGAGACGTCTCTGGTGTACTCAGAGAGGATGACTACACAGACTGGCCAATTCGAACGTCTGTTACCTCCATTGATCATGATGATCATGTAAATACCTTGGTACACTACCGCATCCACATGGACATCAGCATGTGCCTCATGATCTTCATGTGCGCAAGTGCTTTGACTTACTGGGCATTTCCACACCGGTACTCAAAATCATGAGGAACTGGCAAATACTTTCCAACCTCAATGGAGAACAGCGCAACGCATGAGCACTGCGATGCAGCAAACCAAGGACAACAATCGCGATGCTGAAGATGACATAAATGTGATGGCCAGCATGGCGATCTGTTCCACTTTGCTCGCCCGTATGTCGCTATAGGGCAGGCCAACCCCCGACAAATGGTAGGCTTGTCATACGGTCAAGTCTACATCATAAGAACAAATACTGGAGTGGAAACGAAGGCTACGTAAAGGACAAAACACAGAGCCGCACCTGCTCGCGAGGATCGTTGCCGAATCTCTTTCACCTCATCGTGCTGGAATTCTCTCCCAAGCTCGGCAAGCTGAGCCCCGAGCGTTCGGCGAATGCGCATCACGATCGCCTTGTCATCTGCCACGCCTGGCAACCTCTCAAACATGTCGATCTTGGCCGCTGTCTGCTTTATTGTCTGCTTTATCTCGTCGCGCTTATTTGCCACCTCGTCCTTCTTTTTCTTTGCAAACAAATCCTGCACGCAGACGTTTGCAATGGTTCATGTAGCGCACATGGCCATTGTTTGTTTTTTTCCAAACGCGAAACGCTTCTCAGCATCAGAGCAGTGCATTATCATCAAGGGGTTGTGGCACCATCGAAAGTGACAAGCATCTCCGACAACAGCCAGTGTGATGTGCTGCATTCACCATGTGAATGGCTGTGTGCAAGATGAGACATGGATCAGCTTCATCACCAAAGTACTGCCCATTCGTCCATGCCTTATTGCACTCCAAAGACCCAAATTAGAACCGACAGATTAGAACCGACATCAGACACGTATGGCTATCAACAACACAGGCGAGCCGATTGCATCGTTGTACATCTACAAGAGCTGCCAAGGCTCTCAGCAGGCAAGCAAGACGTGTGGCGGCATCTCGAGTGTAGTTGGCAAGTCAGGCAAGGCTGTATCGACACGAACCAAATACTAGGGTGGGAAGTGTGCTAGTTTAAGCGGCCAGCTTTACACGGTCATCAGTTTTGCAGCAAAGCTAATGAATCAGCTGTGATACTTAAAGTGCAAACCGGATTCCTCTCCTGCCAAGCTGTGGCTGCACACGCAGGTCCCACAAACACATTGTGCTCCCAGGTACATGTTATGTTAACATATTGTGATGCTTGCAGCGATCATTCAACAGGCGTTGTAAGCACAGTGACCAGGAAGTGTGCCGGAACTTTAAAGCTTCCTGCAACAGAGAATGATAGGGGCGTGGACAACTGCTTTTCGACCCTGTGTGGTAGCGATGATCGCCTGTAAATCAGGTGACATCCTATGACAGGTAGAGGGCGCCATGGTGGAGCGGGCTGGAACCATTGCACGTCCGATGCAGAACCAAAATCATCTCCCAAAACGACCCACGCCCTTGCTAGGTGGCGCTCATGATCTGGATCGATCAATTGGAGTGCCCTGCAGCTTGATGCCTTCAGTGATAGCAACAAAACAACAGCAGCCAGCATGCAGCCATGTCGGACTCGAACTCATAGCTTGCCTCGAACCATCGACCACCAGACTGGGGTGACTGAATCGTGCACACGTGTGCTTGACTTCCGTGCACCAGAAAGACGCAGTACCAAACGTACCAAACAGGTGTGTGTTGCAGGCGTACCTCGCGAGCTTTGGCTTGCATTATTGCAAACTCCTTCATCAGCGTCCGCAGATAGCTGAGATTACCCTGAATCTCGGACTCCAAAGCCACCCATGCTGAGGCTTCTCCTGCTGGTATACTTCCAAGCTGATTGTGTCCACTTTCCATGAGCGACACTGTGTCCGAGTCCATACCAAACCCTCGCCTGTCCTCCTTGCTTGCCAACCTGCAACAAATGATGAGTGTCACTGCTATGTACTATGACTTCTGACTAACTGGCGGTGTATGTGCCTACAAGTCAGGAAGTGCTCGCAGGGTGAGAATGTCAATGTTGACGAAGCCCATGTAGCGATTGTACCTTGCAACCCAACATTGCATGGGCATGCGAATAATCAGAAGCAATACAAGCGGTCCTTTCATATTTTCGTGGGTTGTTCATGCGTTGCCTGATAAGCAGGCCTCCGGCGTTGCATCGAATGGGTCTCATGTTACATAACCCCTAACAAAGTCATACCAAGCAGCATCACAAGGGAGTGCACGCACCAAGGATGCGCAAGGTCCCATTTATCTTTGTAAACTGCTGTTCTGTCACGGATGTACCCTATCTTCATTTGCACATTGCTCTTGTGCGAAGCTAGGGGGGAGGTGGCCATTGCTATCTGTTGACCGTTAGGCCGGACAAAACCAGAACCTTGATGACGTCTCGTCACCTGAACGAGGCAGATACTCCAAGCTTTCCTGTTTACATGCTATTGACATATTCTCGTAACACTCATCATTTGCCTTGAACGCCAACGTGCCAATCGCACGTTGGCGTCATTCAAGCCTGCGGCGTACGAAACGGAGGTCTGATACAGAACAGCGGAAAAAACTGTGTGCCTAATGAATGCCGATGAGTATCACACTGGACTATACGTTCCCTAGCTCCGCGTGCAGGTGAAGGTTTTGGATGAACTCGAGACACCGCAATGCACAGAACCAACCGTGTCCAGTACGTGAACGACGTGCACGCAAAGTAAAATAACAACTACTCCCTTGCAGATACCCGCACGATGCATCAAAGCTGCCTCGAACTTCTAATTTGCTTATCCGGTGATGGCAGAGGACACGACGCGATGTGGCGGGATCCGACATATCTGAGATACCCCTATCCAAAATTTGCCCAGGTTATTGTGATAGACCCCTGAACCCTTGTGTGATGATTCATTTCCCATTAATCTGTTCCGTGCCGAGACGACGGGAGATACGTGCAAACCATGTCCGTGAATGCGGCTCGCTGTCTAGGCTAGGAACATGTGTTGGTGAAGGCCCCGTTCCGAACCACGATACGGTGTCAACCGTACGATGTTGCACAATCCTTTGTTCACATCCACCCTCGGTCGTCCGCCACAGGGTTTGTGCAGCGCTGCAACGTCGCCACTGGCTCCACCACGATCGTGCACGCGCATACGACACGACACGATGACATCGTCGATGTTGCTGGCACATTAGCGACGTAGAATACACGCTGCTGAACGCTGGATTCCTCCAAACAAACATCAACTCACAGCACTTCGTCGCCAAAAGGACCATGCATGATTGGTTGGCCAGCCAATGTGCTATCTGTAGACCTCCGGACATATACACACTCTGACAGAGTCTCAGAAGAGCGTTGCTCTGTCAGCACTTGTGAAGCTGTGTTCTAACCCAGCGCGAAGATAGTTCATCCCAACAAGATCTTCGCGCTGGGTTAGAACACGGCTTCACAGGTGCTGGCAGAGCAACGCTCTTCTGAGACTCTGTCAGAGTATGTATATTTCCGAACTATTTGCAAGGCTGGGGCATCCCGTATACAAAGTCTTTGAGGCCTTGTTATATGTTCTTGACACAAACTTGGTTAACAGAAGAAACGCTATCTCGAGACATGGACTTTGCAAACGTTCCGTGATTCTCAACTTCACTTCCTGCATAGATCGATTCTTTTGGAGCTACGTGGGATACCTTGGGTTGGAAGGCTGCAACCATGGCGTGGGCTCGGGAGAGTGAGTTCAAGCGCATCCTGGACGCCAATGTGAAGCATCTTACAAAAGAGGGCCTTGACAGGATGGTATCAATTGCCCTCAAAGATATGCAAACGGTATGCTGCTTGTCTGTTATAGGTGAACGCAGAACATGTTTTGCATCAATATGCTGAAAAAAGGGTTGGTTCCTGAGATGAACACACGCCTAAGAGTGGAATGGCTGTGAGACAAACGAAGTCGGGCGATGTATGAAGTCCTTGCTGCGTACATCGCTGCAAGCGGTCAGGTGCAGCGTCTGGTCCACCACACCCTGTGCGTCCCACTGTGATGACTGGATCTACCTCTGTGCATTCACAACCTCATTCTATGTGTCTGGAAGGTGGGATCCGAAGTTGCAGACGGTCGAGCCCGCGTTTGTACGCAGAACCCTATGCAGGGGCCGACTTGCCAAACCGTGCTGCTGCTGGACACCGTCCAGGCAACATGCTTCCTTGACCTGAAAGCCAACACCACGTTCATGGAGTTACGAACTTGCCGTTCCCGTGCAGTGCTACAAGGCTGTGCCAGCAATGCTATGCCACAAATTGAAGCGAGCAGAAGCAAAGCACCGCCTGCATGTGGTGCGTGTGTTGGACGCCATCTGTGGTCAGTCATTCAAGGTACACCAGAGCAAGGACAAGTTTTGTGCGTCCCCTCCTGCAACTGTCTGATTTGTCCCTCCTCCCTCGGGCAGGCTCAATCTAATTGTCGTTGCAAGTGGCCCGATGCTCTCAGTGCAAGCATGCAGTATGCGAACATAACAAGGGTGCACCAGTCCTCGTCACAATTCCAGTGATTCTGAAGTATGTGTGTGCAGCGAAGCGCATCGAGCAGGCAGATGTTCTGAGAGAAATGTTTCGAGCGTTGGCGGATTGCCCCTCAGAACACAAGGCCAAGATCGAGAAGATCGTCGCCACGTGGCAAAAGTACACAATTTTCAGCGCGCACGCGACTGCAGAACTGGACACACTGCTCCAAAACGGCGAAGCCCATGGCAGTGATGGCTACCCGGACATCGGCCACAACGAAGATGACTCGTACCTCCCTGATGCCTCACTGCAGAATGATGCGCCGATTCCCGTCCAGGTACATACTAACGGCGGAACAAACGATCACGTGGGTGGCGAATTGCCCCCCTCTTCTGCGCTTGATCCTGTCCCTTCCCTGCCAATGGGCGGTGGGTGGGTCACCGCTACCGCCGACCCCTCACCTCCTCCTGTAACCCTGACGGGGACAAAGCGCCGCTCCAAGTTCGCTCCGCTCGAAGAGCATGTGCCACTGCCAGGGCCTCCTCAGAGCGAGCCCCCCCCGCCACCGGGGGTGTCGCAGAATTCAAGTATCTACAATATCTTCAAACAAGTGCAGAGCAAGGGGGTCGCTGACTCACTCGCGGCAGCATTCAAGCCTTTAGTCGCAGCTGTGCCCCAGGCACCCGATCCCGCACCCCCGCAATCTCCCGAACTTCCGCCGCTGCCCCAGGCACCGATGCCCGCGTCGAACCCTGACGCGGCGATGGTGCCTGGCTTGGGTGCCGCGTGGCCAGACGCAGCCCGCCCCCCCCCGTCCTCGTCTTCGTGGCAGACCGAGGCTCATGCTCCACCGCTGCCAGGGGCCTCCAGCACGGGGGTGGACGTGCCTCCACCGCCATCGTTTGGATGGGAGAGCGCCACTCCGGCGCTGCGCCCGCCTGCACCTCCGCCTGAGAAGCGACCCGAAACTGCGATCGAGAAGGCCATGCAGGCGGCTCGGCAGTTCGCTCGGCCCCCCCCTGTCTCTCAGCAGTTCGGGCCCCCGCCTGGCATGCTAGCTGCTGTTGCGCCTGGGGATGCCTCTCAAGGTCATGCGTGCGTTCCCCTCCTCTCTCTTTATGTGAAAAGGCATAAGAGCAAGTCTAGACCAAACGGTTCCGGGATTTGTTAAAAAGCTTCGCAAAAGGGCAGCAAAAATTGATGGCAACTGTAAGCGCCATGACGCCTGGCCAGACAGTCAATTGTGGGAGCTGCCTTGCAATGTAGCTGTATACGGTTTTGTCTGCGGGCGTGACACTGGCGAACCCTGTTCTTGATGTATGGCGTGTTTAGCTTGGCGAGCTCTGAACAGAGCAACCTGTCACCAATTGCAATCAACGCATTAAATTACTCTTAACGTTGTCACCGGCGCTTGTGAAGTGCGGCATATAGGGAAGTTGATGTAGGGAAGTTGTCGCGCTGAGAGTGGCGTTGCAGACCTCTAGCCCACCATACCCGGATACCACTGTCAATCTTTCTTTAGACTATCACTGTACCATGTCAATTTGTTCCATTGTGTGTGGCACTGTCAGTCCATTTTGTGTACTCTAACATTCTCGACGAGGCTGGGGAAGGCACGAGGAAGTGCTCCAAGGCACTTCAAGGTGGTCGAGCAAATGCCTGGCAAGGACTGCACATGGACGGTTGTCATGGTCCATGAAGATCTGGAGAGATTTTGTGCAAGTGATTTCTCCTGATGCACAACGTGACGATCTAGTCAGGCAAACTGATCCTCTTTCCAAAATCGTGCCGAGCGGTGTGTGTGGGGAACGTTTATGAAACGTGGCCGCCGACGCAAGGACATTCCAACATGGCAGGCAGCTGTTGTCCTGTTGTCCATGCCAACTCACAATTATTTACGGGAAGTGCACTGCAGTCGGAACCGCGGGCCTCCCCCACTGGCACCGCCACCGCCAGTGCACGGGCCCATCCCGTCGGCGCCCCATCCAGGCCCCCCTCCACCGCCGGAGCCTTTCTTCATGGCGCCTCCCGGCCCCCCGCATGCTGCCCCACCCCCTCACATGCCGCGCCCTCCCAACCACACATCGCACGCGCCCCACCACATGATACCTCCAGCCCCGCATATGCTGCAACCCCCACGAGGCCCCCCCCCGGGCCACATGCCACCCAGTCCCATGCAACACGGTGGCCATGGGGGTCCCATGCATCAAGGTCCCCCGCATAACGGTGCAGGGACCATCCCCCCCCCGCCGCGGCTGCCTCAGCCACCACAAAGCAGCGCGCGGGAGCCACTGGACCCCGTGGCCAAGGCGCTGCAGTTTGCGCAGCAGTTCGCAGAGAGCAAGCGTGGGCAGCCGAGTCAGCCTTCGTCAGCGCTGAGTTCTTTGCCTTTGCCTCCCCCCCCCCAGCAGAAACGCCCTCTTCCTCCAAACGCCTCCGTCAGTTATGATCCTTTCTCGGCAGCGGTGCCCCAGGAAACAAGAGGAGCCAGATGGGAGGACCGTCATGACGAGACAGGTAAGAATCACACATTTGGCATGATCACCTCTGCGCTGCCTAGATACTCTTTTGTCTGTTGCTGCTCAAATTTGCACTCTGCGGTGGCATACCTGGTTTGTTGATCCTGTGATGCCCTCTGATAAGGGACGTGATGTTAGTTTTCCATTACACCTTCGTGATGAGCTGCTGGCTTGCACCTCCCTTGAAATATTCCCTGTCAGTTGCGTGTTGGGCAAACATCAGTGCTCTGTAAGCGCGCTTGCAGCTAGCCACATGGGCGGATACACTTTTCACTGTGTTGTTTGTCCAAGCAAGTTGCAATGCGGACTGGAATATGTCTTCTTTGACAGGCACGTGATGTAATGAGAATGAGGATGTATCGTTTACAACACAACCGCATCCACGTAGACATTGGCAAAGGAATCGCAGGTGCACCAAGCCCCCCCCCAAAGCGGCGGCGAAGCCGATGGGAGTCAGCGGATGACACAGCACCTGCACCATCCCTCCCTGCGCCCCCCCCCCTTGGCATCCCTCGTTGCACCACCCATAACGCTCCCCCATCCGCCAGCGATATCTGCGGCGCATGGTAGCTTCGATGCCCTGCCACCTGCACCTGCTGGCTCATCGCCTAACATCCTCCCTCCCCCCCCGCCCATTCCACCTTCAAGTGCTTCATCTGCACTCCCAGCTTCCGGTACCGGCACTGACCATGCCACCAATCATGATCCATCAAATGCAGAAGCCAGAGGTGTCAGCAACGCAGCTAACGGAACGACCAAGCCTAAGGATGTGGTCTCTAATGACACTCCTGCACTTGCACATGACACCTCACAACAACATGGCTCCTCCGTTGCCATCGAAGGGCGATATGACACGCATGCGGACACTACGGGTAGGTCTAGCAAGGTCGAGAATGAACAGTAAACAGTAATGAATGTTGGCAGTGTAGCAGCGTTAGGCCCGCAGGCTGATAGTGGTGTTGTGCAGGCAATGCCATGGTCAGTACCTGCTCTTTGGATCCGTATACTTTTTGAGCGTTTTCAGCAGTTGCGTAGATGTTCTTTTGCATGGGTGTTTAGGTGTATACCATCGGCATGTGATGATTGTTTCGTCATGTACTGGATGATGCGAGGTCAGAAAGCTTGCATGTTCATATCGAGGAACCAAGGTTACTTGCAACAAGCCATGTGTCCTTTGATGCGGAGGTTTCACAGATCGTTGAAAAGGCGAGCTTGAAACGACTGTTGTCGGTGTGGTCAGAAGGAACTTGCATGATGGCGTGGAGGTGTGCACACATTACAGGAACGTTGGTGGGGCACGCTGGGCGAATGGCACTGAGATGTTTGCAGAACACAAAACTTGTAAGCAACTTGTCTTTTAGAGACAAACAAACGATTGATTGAGCGTGAGTGAGGTACATGGCTCTTGCAAGAGGACGCACACGCTGATGAAGAGCAACAGGATACTTGTCATTTAGATATGACATGTAGCATGGCACTGCCAGCTCCAGAGGGTATGTCTCCCACAGTACCGTTAAACTCTATGAACAGTTGTTCGTGTGCACATTGCGCCAGTAAGCAAATGCATTAATATCCGTCCTGGAATCGGTGCATACAGGTGCATGACTAGTAAAGTATGAGAAGTGTATAATTGAAACTGGATTGTACAACATATACAGTATGCACTTTTAGTACTCTGCGAGGATACGCATGACGACAGCACTTTGTTCACATTCCACGTATCAAACAAGCAAGCAATAAACACTTCTTCCGGTCTATGCTGTGTATGTTTGCTAAGGAGGACATGTGCAGTTATATATTCAGCAGTATACTAGCTATACACCTCTCCCCATATGCTGTTGAACATATCAGAGATTCTACGTCACTCTCCTTCACATCGTCTGATGGCAAATGGTGCTGAGATACCTGCATCACACAAACCCCTAAGATGCTACAGTTCTTAGAGCAAGCGCAGTGATGTTGCATAACCATGTAAAAGGTGGGAAAGAGTGTGTTTACTCTGAGGTACCCTGACCGGTTTCGCCCCTGCTCAAGGGGCTCTTTGGCCGGCAATCAATTGCTGAACGGAATCTGTGTCCAGACTATAAGTACCTTCCCATTAGGCATACGGCATATAGGTGCTGTACATGTGGCTCAACATGAACTTTTGCTGCAAGGCGGTGAAAGCGTACGCACTTCATATCAACGTGCAAGAGTATGGGCGCTACACTCCTGCGTCCTTTGTGTAGATGATACAGGGGCTCAGCAGCGAGGACCCATGAGCCCAAACTGTCCTCACCAGTGTGTAAATGAAATTCTGAATACGTCAAAACATCATCGTTACACAAAATTAACAGCTGTCCTGTGCCGGAATCATCTCACCTTACTTGGTTAATGATAAAGCTTGCATTTGGGCATTGGTGGACATCTCTCCCGCTCTCCAAGCAATAACCCGTCACTCAAGCAGACTGCACCGGGCACAACACGTTAGTTGATTTACTGCCAAATTCAGCCGTGTAGAGTCTCAAGTTCACTGGCCGTAGTGATGCCGTGAAGGCCGCATTTGGCACAAGGATGCAAGGGAATGTCGTGATTTTTGCTTTGCTGAGGCGACATGTTCCCTCACCCATCTATGATTGTGACTGTGCATGCACCTCAATGTCTGAGCGTCAGTAGGTTAGTTGCGCAAACTTAACATCAATTGGGCACCGGACATTGCACTGTTGTAACAAAGTTGTACCAAATGAACAGTCCACAATGATGTTACTCCACGCCTAGAGTACAATCATGTACCTCTCCGTTTTGTCTCACTATCAATGAGGACAAGGAAAGGGGTTATGAAATCACTCACATGCATCCTTGTAATGTCGCGTGTTGATACTATCATGCTTATGTCAGATACGGTATTGCGGCAGGTGGGGGCAATGGCCCCAAGTACATTGTTCACACAGGCATATGAGAAGTGGTACACACGGCAGCCGAAAGGTGCCCAAATCTGGTCCTTGGTGCAAGGCTTTCCACATGTACTTCCTGGGCAGGCGGGGAATCCAAGGCTTAGGCAAACTGCACAAGCAAACAACCAAGTCACTTCTGCAGTTGCTTGGAAATATGCCTCACCGAGAATCTGAAAGTTCAGGCTGCAGACATGAAGAAGAGCAGCCTCTGCACTGCATAGCAGACACTGAGACATTTAGTGTACATGCATGATGTGGCAGCATTGCCGTGAAACAATACATCATCAGATGCACGTTCATGAATGTGGAATATAATCGTAATTACGTGTCAGCTGTGTGCAGTTGTAGTCCGAGAAAATCGTTTGCCTGCTCAAAGCAGGGCTGTCTCGCATTTCGCAATGCTCCTCAGCAGTCGCCAGTCTCGATACCTCACGCATCTTGTCTGGTTCAACCGGGCAGCACACACTTGGGTTCCCTTTATTTCGGCTCGAGCCACCCACCCACCCTGAAATAGATAAATTGTGTACCATTCAATTATTTCTTGCTTCTTGTTCACCCCTCACTGTCACTCACTGATCTAGTCACCTCCAGCCCAGGAGTTCAGTTGTTGTTACAATACAAGGTCACGGTCATTGCCATGTACGTTCCCTGTCTTGCAGACGAAGCTCAACATCATATGATGCGAACCTTCCTCAGAAGGGCGCAGTGAAAGTACGAATGTACTTCAGCTATTCAGGCGCATGCCATGACAAGCAGTGCAGCTGTCACCCAGGGGACACGTACTGCAGTATCCATAGGAGAAAATCTCTCCAGGTTTGCAAGGGAAGGGAGGGCAGTCGCTTGGGCAGTCCTCGGGCTTCTCATTTGCAAGGCGGTAGAGCCTGCACCTTGGCATGGGAGGACACTTCTTTCGCTCGTTCAATAGCAGACCATCACTGAGGCAGACTGCAAACAAAGAAACATTATTGTTAATATTTTCTTCTAAATAGGTACATCAATCAATCTAGAACCACGCCATGCCTCCAAAGACACTCGTTCCGCCATCAGGCACATGCCGATGGGGCTTCGGCCTCATGCCCGGCGCAAGCGCCGAGGGTACAGAAGACACAGCCTTGTGTCGCTGTGTTACCATGATAACAGCGGCAGCACTAACACACTCTCTTTCGCTACCAGGCTCTCCTCGCTTTGGGAACGTGCCCGGCAGGATCCTTCGAGAGCAGGAACCACGAGAGTCTGTACAACCCCTCTGCCACATGCATGTTGCCTTGCACACACACCGCATGGCATGCGACGTAACAAGGCCATCCAGCCGCTGATGATAGAGAACTCAAGAAACGATGACTGTGCATACATGCGGTGATGCCGATGGAACCGTTTTGAGCCCAATCCACAACCTACTTGATGACTTGTAGCCTCTCTTCCAGGCGGAAAACGAAAAGCGATACGCCAGCCAAAAGAACATGTCTTCCAGGTGGAGCAACTGTGGCAATCGTTCGCCAACTCTTGACACCTCTAGACTACAAGAACCCCTTCACCTGCAGTTTATCAGCAACGCATACATCCTGCCGGTCATGTCAAGCCACGGGCACGCACCACATCCGTAAGGCGCCGAGAACTGGTCCTTTGTGCACTTCGGGGGGCAGACGCCACCCCTGATAGGAAAGCCAGTGCTCAGGCAGACTGCAAACCCAAACATTTGTTCAGCTCATTTTTCATTGAAAGGGCCTGCATGTGATCGGCAAAGTTATCAGAGCATGTTATTTATGTGCAAGCGTTCAGGGCCTGACAATCTTCAATCCACACAAACTCGTAGGCCAAAAAACGTTCTCTACCCAATTCCGGTTTCCATCTTGGCCTTGCTTCAACCCACATTCAGTGTTCCACCACCAGACAACACGGTGATGCAGACAATGATCTGATTATAGTACGACCGGTATATTTCGCTGTCGCTAAATGCTTCGCTTTTCCGTTTCGTGCCGGTCCTGTGAAACAGAGGAGTGAGAGCGGGTGTGCCTAATAGATCTTGATGCTGGGCACCCTGTCGCACAATCCGGGCCAAATTCTGACATTTTATGAGCAAACAAGAGGCCTTGAAAGGCAGGGTAGTTGGTGAATCTTTTCAAGGTTGCAGGGTACCTGGCCAAAGCAGTGGTAAGGTGATAGCTCAAGCCATGCTACATGATGTGTGACTTTGTCATGCATATCGGGTCGAATGCGTGACTGCGCATGATTCAAATTTGAGTGATTGGACTTGATTCATTTTGTAGGCATGAGCTCAGACATGTCCGCAAAAATGCATTGACTTGTGCACGTGAAAATGGATGTGTGATACATAGACCATGCACATTGCATGGAACACACCGCAGTTGCCATAGGAGAGGATCTCTCCCTTCCGGCAAGGGAAGGGCGGGCACGGCTCACAGTCATTATGTTCATCGCTCCAGACTTTACCATCTTCACAGTCATCCATGCGCACGGGGTGGGCAAGCAGTAGCAGAGCTGCTGCGGAAACGATGATGGCGATCTTCTGCATGTTTGGTTTGCTGTGCTGCAGTGCATACTACCGTTGAAGAGTCCTCCTGAGGAAGGAGATGTATTGACATGCAAGATAAGCGCTCCCAACCTCGATGGTGACATCATGAACCTAGTAACAGTTAAACAAGGTCCAATGCTGCGCAATACAATTACAGGACATTGGCAAATGTATGATTGCTTCAAGCTTCAAGCTTCAAGCCACACGCACGACGCATCTGCGCTCATGGATATACACAATCCAACGATGTCTTGCATCGAGCGATCGACACATCAATCTTTATGGTTGCACATTGAATTGGGTTTTCGCGTTTTGATTCTCGCCCGGGATTCATCAAGCGTGACTTTGTGACCGTACCTTCCGCGACGATTGAAAACCAGCCTGTCTAGATAGGCAAACTTGACAAATGTCTTCTGTCGACGCCCGTTCCGAAACTCACAACAAATTGAGCGGATGACGGCATATGCACAAGTAAAATTTATTTATAGCTTTCACAGGAAACCCCTTCCAAAAAAATGGTCCGCTTTCGAACCGTTACCGATGTATGTAAGGTTACAGGCATGAAACGGCACTTCCTCATTCAAACTGCACCACAAGCAAGCATGGCTGACGCATGCCCCCTGATCTGACACATCACACATGCGGAACGCGCGGGGAACGCTTTGGGCCGATGTACATACCTAAACCAGCTCTGAAGGACGGGCACGGCAATGCTGGCTGAAAGGCTGACGGCACAACGTACAACTGCGAAAGCTCGAGCCAGAAACGATGATTCCGTTCATCTCTCAAGATTCTCGTCACTACCGAACGAAAGCCTTCGAACAGCTTCTCGAATCTCGTAGCCATTGACCGCACAATTTTTTCCTCACCCGATCCCTGGCCAGCATATCCCAACGGAAGCAGGTACTATGACATGTCAATGCGCAGGCATGTAAATGAGCATTGGCAACTCCACGTGCAATAGGGAATCATTGCTACCATTGCCATCGCCAGAGGAGTACAAGGGTCAGCCTTCCTTCCGCGTCATGATGGCCCGCTGATGACCCCGGCAATGAGAGAGATGGCGATCTGGCCGCGTCGCGGCCAGGGTTCCAACAAACCGGTGGCTACCCTCCCTACTGAGGGATGTGAAAACAGCATAACCAAAGTTGACAGGGGCAATGCTTTGCGCTATCTTGCGGCGTCCTGCTCGGCGCAGCCTGTGATGACTTATGCCTTGTATTGGCATTAATACATTTGTCTCTGTCCATCACCGTGCCATATCAGCAAAGCTGCCCTTGATCTGCTTTTGTTCCGCTCCACTAGTGAACTCTTACCAACAATCGACTCGCACCCTGTCCTAGCCCGAATTTTGCTGTTCGGACAGTGCCGCACTGCGC
The DNA here is from genome assembly GCF_984573655.1 of Nuphar pumila. Classification (NCBI taxonomy): domain Eukaryota; kingdom Viridiplantae; phylum Streptophyta; class Magnoliopsida; order Nymphaeales; family Nymphaeaceae; genus Nuphar; species Nuphar pumila. The sequence goes on along the minus strand of NW_028323737.1, from coordinate 3,979 downwards.
CAATCATGCCTTGAACATAAAATGGCCCCTGCACATGTTCTCCTCCGGTCACACGGTGCACGAAGATATCCCTCAGCGGCGCAGGTGGCTGCCGGCATTTGTCAATCTCAATCTTGCTGCACGGTATCAGTTGCATGAGACACGATGGCAACGGTATCAACAAAAACAGGCAGCGAATCACTCACTCGGGAAACATGTCGACATGTCTCTGAGGCGTGATGTTTAAGTGGGAAACTACTCGACGAGGAAGATGGCGCTGGCACAAGCAGGTTCCCAGAACTGTGAAAAGGGAGGTTAGGAAGGCTGAATGCCTGTTGTACCTCAACCACCTCCCTGACCTAATGCGTAAAATTACTCGTCTTAGCAGCGCTTCATGAAGGCAGCCAAAGTATCTCTGGGAACGGTGCAGCAGAGGGCGGCCTGCCCAATCCGGCAGACCCCGACGATGCCCCTGTCCTACCATAGAATTCTCATTCAGGGGAGTATCTCTGCCTTGTTAGTGAGGCACTTGTCAACAACTGTTGGATGGCCGTTCAAACCATGCCTCCCCACTTCAGCTTCCTCTTTGCTGCCAAGGCAAGAGCAGCCAAGGTGTTTCTTTCAAAGGCAGAAGATGAGGCGAATGGGCCACACCAAGCTGCGCCTGCTTTCAACAAACTCTTTGCCCGGCTGCAATGAGTCACACAGAACTTGAGCACACAATGCATCGTCTGAGTCAAATCATCATCACACTGAAGTCGTGTTCTGACTATCATACTGCGTCCTGGGCTCCAATTTTGTGATGATGATGTATCTTTTTACAACACTACTGCATCCACCTGGACATTGGCAACTCCAAGAACTACTTGGGAATCAGAGTTATCATTACCATCACCTGAGGCAAGCGTACCTGGACCAGCCTGACTTACCATAACCTGACCTGACATGTCTTCATCCTCTACGTCCTGTACCCTGTGAAATTGTGAAATTGTGAAATTCTTATTCCAGCATGAGGCTCAGACATGTTGTGGTACGCCATGTGTCTGCTCCTATGCATCGGGTGTTAAGTTCTGGCCACAACCTTGTAGACTGTTAAAGATTGTGAAAGGCGTTTCCCAGCAACACGTGCTCTACAAGGTCAGGTGTGTTCGTTTGATCGAAGCTGCAAAGCATATGAGTTGTCACACACGAAAGGATTACGATTACATCCTTTCGAGTTGTGAGCAGCCCCAGCAGACGAGAGCACCGTTCAGTTGAAGCCAAAGCAGCCTGGTCTGCGTTGACAGAGCCAGGCGGGAGCAACTTTGCAAGAGCTGCCAATTTCAAGCAGAGTTTACGGTGCTTGTTTGAGAGACTGATGAGAGATGATGATCCTAGGCACTACATGTATCCAAAACAACTGTCTCTTGTCTAGAGATAACAGCGCTTAAGCGCCGCCCATGAGGCATCACTTGACTGGCGTGCTATCATGACAGCTTCACAAAAGGCGGAGAAAGTGGTTTCTGAGAATGGACATTGCGAAGATTGAACTCAAGGGAGGCACATTGTCCTGCTCGTACAGTTCAACTCTACAGTGGCTGGCCTATGGTGGCATGCACGGACATACCGTAGTCACAGCTAGCTGCACTTAACCGCAAGACTTCAAGCACATGCATGCAACTTGACACGAGGTCTTGGCTCCTAATGTCATGAATATCTGCATGGAATGCATTGCACGGAAAAGAGAAAGACGGTACAAGACAGGCACGATGCGAGTCAAAGGCAGCGATGGGAGCTCTCACAATGACCCTTATATGACGGAGGCCGCCGGTTACCCCACGCACAGGTGTCTGTCAGCTGGCCGTGGCTGTGAGAACACTTCAACCTCTTGCATAGGCCCGGGCACAATAACAGAGCTCCAGCTACACTCAGACTGGTTGCCTTTTGGCAAGCGTCTGCAGCACCCGTTGCATGCCGACATGCAACCATCATCTGTGGACACTCGTGACACTCTCGTGCCTTATCTCGGACTCCCACCCACGGCTACGCGATGTCAGGAGCGCGGTTTGGTGTCCGACAATGTACATCCGCTCCCGGGCGCGGCTTGATGGCGACATTGATCCGGTTCTCATTGAGCAAGAAGCCAATGTTTGAGCTTGTCCTCACACACGAAAGGATTACGACATCTGCCTCACGGCCCTGCATGGCGTCAACGGTAATGACGTCCAGGCGCCGAGACGGCCTAGTTGGGCCCTTTGAGAGCAGGCCCTTGTCAACCAGTTCATCGCGAATGGCCCACATCTGTGGCTTATGGAACGCAATCACGTTCACCAGCTGATCTGGCCTGACCTCCCGAAGCACCAGGCGGGCGACTTCTGCGACCTCGTGAGCATTTCGGAAGGAGGTCCCCACTTTCTCCTCCATCCCGTGCACGATGATGAACTTGACGGGGCCTTTCCGGCTTCGAGAGGATGCGGTGCGGTCATCAAAGTGCCCTTGGAGACGATGTCGGCGATCTTTGGATGCATGCGGTATTGCACCGTCATCTGGTTGTGAAGGCCTTCTGAGTTCTGCGCAAGGCGCTGAAGCAGGGACACATCGTACTTGTGATCGCTTGCATCTTTTCATGTGGTGAATGGGGGCAACTGCAACAAATTGACAAGCAAGTTGTTTCATCACAGTATGGTAAATGAGCTCTGTTCTAGAAGTTATACTTGGTTGCGGAGATGAAACTTCAAGGTGGGTCACAAAAATGTGTGCCAGCGAGATTGCATGCACTACTGCTTATTTTGATCAATGTCTTGTATGTCTTGCATTGTAGTACTTGCAGATTTCATCTACATGATGATGGTTGCCCGCTATTTTGCATATGTGGACACTCCATTCGCAGGTGCATTCACAGGGCAACCTGCTGCAGCACACCTCAAAATGCCACGCCCTTTTGGCTTAGTGGCATGAATGCAAGATGTATTACTTGAACATACACCTGCGTTTCATGATGTTTACTTATCGTTTACCACGACACTGCATCCACGTTGGCAATATCCACGTTGGCATTGGCAACTCCAAGTACTAATTGGGAATCAGGGCTACCAGTACCATCACGCGAGGCAAGCGTGCCTAGACCAGCCTGACTTCCCATGCGTTTGCAGAAAAAAATCACTGACAACTTTTAAATTTGGCATGTGATGAGGGGTCCCTTCTGGCTATCACGCTTGCCCGCTAGATGCATTTGCATGTGGCAGCCAGGATACTGCGCTCTTGATCGTGGCTTACATATCTGCATTGTGTCGGTACATAAACGGACTTAAAAACCATTGGGTATCAAGCCATCCATGGGCAGGTACCAAAGCTGCATTTGTATTGCCCTCTCTACATAGGCAAGCTGACAAAGAATGTAGTTGGGGTGTCATCCTAGGGGCCTGATGGCTAGATGAGCGGCCTGCTGCACTCTGGCCCATCGGCATGGAAAAGTCGCATAAACACACCTGCAGATGGTCGCCCACGCAGAGCAGAAAGCGGCAGCCGTGAGTGACAGAGCCGATCACATCCGGCTTCAGCATGGCACCAGCCTCGTCGAGAATGACGTACCGAAACACAAAATCTGCCTCAGCATCCTCCGCTTCGACGCCCGAAATCTTCATTGCAGCCATCGATACTGCCAGCATTTCAGCAGAGCTGGCCGCGCCCTGCTGCTCAGTGTGCAGCTCTCGTGCAATGCGCTCGGGCAGCCGTACGGCAGTTGCGGCAGTGCAGACGAAATAGCGCGCTGTCTGCAGAATGTGGGGGGTGACCGCTGCCTTGAGGGGCTGCAAACAGCTCCTAAAAGCGATGCCAAACATTTGCACCGCTTCTCGAAACACTCAGAACACCGGTGTCACGCATTGTAGTGCACTGCAGAATCTCTCCAACAAGTTCGTCGCAGCCGATGGTCTCATGGTTTGATCCAGCCAACAGGCTGTGGTCTTGAGCCTTTTCAGGACGTTTGCGGCGCTCGATGGGTGATCAGGTTCAAGAGGAC